>NC_045549.1:41358937-41621437 GCF_009769535.1 Thamnophis elegans | reverse complement strand
AAAGTAATATATTAAAGGAAAAAAAAACCAAAGAAAAAAAAGAAAAGAACAAAGAAAAAAAAAAAAGAAACTCTTTGTGTTAAGCTCAGCCCCCCATCTTTATCTATGCTTAAATAGTATAAGTCATTCTATCTATATTTTATTCTCGTCTCTTGCTTCTTTGTTATTTACCCCGACCTCCTGTAGACTCTCCCATTCCTCTTCCTTAACCTTGTATTCAGATAAACATTTATCCAAATTTGTATAGACATCAATATACAATCTAACTCAAACAGAATCCCTTCTAGTAAAATTTAAGCAGCGTGGATCATTCCACATATTCAAATATTACTTTACAGAAGAATAATCAAACTTTCCCTTTCTTAACCTTAATTTCAAACAATAATTCAAAATAATCTGACCAAACTTTCCCTTCTTAGTAAAATTTAAGCAGCGTGGATCAAGTATTACTTTACACAAAAATCAGCTTGCATTCTATCTTGAAATGATCCCGACCAGCTTTCCCTTCTAATAGGATTTAAACAACGTAAATCATTCAGTATATACATTCAGTATCACCCCACCAATATACGTAAATCA
Organism: Thamnophis elegans; assembly: GCF_009769535.1. Classification (NCBI taxonomy): domain Eukaryota; kingdom Metazoa; phylum Chordata; class Lepidosauria; order Squamata; family Natricidae; genus Thamnophis; species Thamnophis elegans. Next base: position 41,620,858 of record NC_045549.1, on the reverse strand, counting down.
TTCCGCATGCATTTTACCCTCATCCCTTGCTTCTCAAATATTTGCCACTATCAAATTTATGCAAACATTAGTTTAAAATCTAGCTCAAAATAATTTCACCAAGCTTTCCCTTCTAATAAAAATTAAATAGCATAGATCATTCCACATATTCAAATAATAGTTTCAGCAAGAATCAGTTTACCTTCTATTTTAAAATAATCTCTTCAAACTTTCCCTTCTAACAAGATTTAAACAGCGTAAATCATTCTGCATGCATTTTACATATATACATTCAATATCACCCCACCAATAAATTCCGCTTTTTCTGCCGGAGAGAGGTCGCAAACCCCCATTCAATCCACAACTTTAGTGAATATTTTAGAATGTCTAAATCCTCAAACTCCGCTTTTCTGCTTCTCCGAGGGAGGGGGAGCTACCCCCTCCATCTTGCAGCCATGTGGTCTGTTGCTTGCCTTCTCCTTCGGCTTGTCTCTCCTCTTTTCCAAGTGAATCAGGAAGTCCCGCCTTCAAAGTCTTGTAATAGAAATCTCGAGCCTCCGAAACAGAGTTGAGACGAAGTCTTTGATTCTCAAATGTGACCGTAATGCCGGCTGGGGCCTCCCATTTATATTGAATCTGATGATTTCTAAGCTCTTTAGTTAAAAAGGTATAGTCCCTTCTTGCCTTTAACATCTGGAAAGGTATTTCTTTGAAGACAATCAAGTTCTGGCCATCAACTCTCAAACTATTATTGTAAAATTTTTGCATGATCGCGTTTCTGGATTCTTTTGTGGAGAAATATATAATTATGTCCCTCGGGAGCTGTCGCTGTTCCGCTACCAACGAATTCTGGCGATAAATTTTCCGAATCTGCCAATCAAAGTTAAGTCCCGGGCTTCCCACCGCATGGCTGAGAGCTTCAACAAAGGTCTGTTTCAGATTCTCTCGCTCCTTTTCGCGGAATCCTCTGACTCTTATTGCGAATGCCTTCTTATTAAAGTTTATCATAACGAGCTGTTCTTGAGTGTCTCTAATTTTTTGTTGTAATATTTGAATATTAGTAGTCAAATTAGAATTAGCCTCTTCCAAACTTTCTAATTTATTCTCTATTTCAGCGGTATAATCTGACAGGGCAGACATGGCTGCAAACGTATTCGCCTTCATTTGGTCAATTTTAGACTTTAAATCACCATATAGCTCCAATACAAATTCCTTAATTTCTTGTTTAAAATCATTAAACATTTGAAAAAAAATTCCTGTGTTAAGAATTCTCCAGTAGAGGGCGTAGGAGACAAGGGCTGCGATGCCAGTGTAAATTCTTTAAGTTCATTCACAGATTCTTTAGGCACATTTGTAGAGAGACGCTTCGATTTTGACCTGGGTGCCATTATAAATAAACAAATAAACAGCGCTTTCGCTCCCCTCTGTTTCCAAAAAAACAAAAACAAAAAATTATTTTGTTAAGGAGCGGTCTGCAGGAAGGTAGAACCGGCTACGTACATCCCCTATCAGTCACCAACGGAGAGAAATCGCCATTTTGAAGTCCGTTTAAACAAAGAAGCCTCTAAGACAAATGGTGCTGGTATTTACGATAGTAATAAAAGCATAAATCTCACAGGGGTGGGACCCGCCCGTATTAATCTTAGCTTCAAACAACTTTGCTTTGTCCTGGGGGGGGGGGTCGCCTGTCTAGGGCTGCAAAAAAAAGGCAGCTGAGAAGAACTGGCTGGAGATAAAAGCTCCGCTCACGCTGGATCTAATCTCTGTCCACAGCCAAAAAAAAGAGAAAGGCTGTGAATTACGAATAGACCCTAGCACACAGAGCTACTCCCTGCCCCTTTATGCCAAAAAGGGGTGATATCTATGATCTTATTTAGATATACAGACCAGATCTCTGAGAGGAGCTCGGTTGAGCCCTCCTCGGCGACAGGCTCCTTCCCCCGGATCCTCCTGTCTGAATGGTCTCTTGTGACGAGCCGAAGACAGAGAGTGGAAGTGTGACCTTCCTCCCATATTTGGGCATACCAGGGGTTGTGACTTTAAATATATATATATATATATATATATATATATATATATATATATATATATATATATATATATATATACACACTGTGTGTGTGTGTGTGTGTACGTACGTACACACACACACACACACACACACACACACACACACACACTCACACACAGTGTAAGAATATGAAGCCCTGGATTAAATTTGCAATTGACAGCATTAAACAAAATCTTCCTTTACTTTCAAAGAAGTAGAATTCCCATTTAGGACAGACATTGTTTCCAGTCACAGTATTATCAATTTCTGAACAAACAAACAAGTGAACACACACTGGTCTTTATCTGGATTAAAGTGCACTCCTGTTCATTCATGAATTGATATTTCATAGTCTTTTCTTGCAGGTTCCAAAATATATAGGGTATGGATAATATACTTTGCTAGATTTAAGAGAGAGACTGATGATTTCAGGAAAAAATAAGCATATCAAAAAAGATAATGTATGCCACCCTTTTTATTATTAATGCATATTTTCTAAAAGCAGAGCAAAAATATCAGTTTAGCCAACTTGCTGAAGCAGGGCTAATTCAGTGGTCTTATTCAAATAATTTAACAACCAGTTCTCTGCCTTAATGATTTTTTGCAACAACCAGTTCACCAAACTGCTTAGAAACTTAACAACTGGTTCTCCCGAAGTGGTGCGAACTGGCTGAATCTCACCACTGGGCTAATTCCATTACTTCACAAGCAAATTTGTAGGCTATGTAAGCAAAAACGAGTACAACAATATGTGTTCGTCAGTCAGCATATGAGACGCATATCCCTTGGAATATATTTACTACTCTTAATTTTTTTTAAAAAATCCTTCGATTTCTGTCAAATCATGAGGTGAAAAGGTCTGTTTCCAGACTTGTTAAATAACTTAAATGTATTTTTATTTCAACCAAACATAATGTTTACTCCAAACAAGCAATTTATTTTCTGTTCTTTTTGTTCTCAAATTATATGAGGACGAGAAAAAAGGCGGCCTCAATTCATCAAATTATCTTAAAGAATAGTATGACATAATGAAAGCAAATATTGATGCTGTAGCAATTTTTCTTATTAAGAGGGCCCCATAACAACAGTTAAAGAAGTAAGTAAAAGGGATTGATTGATTTATTTATACAGTAAGGTTTTGCCAGTATCAGTGGACCTAATTAGGTAGATTAAGCTAGTTTATTTTTAACAGAAAATAGCTGCAAGTAAAAGCATGTTTGGTTTAATGGCTTAAACTACGGTAGAATCAAAAATGTTTGTTATGTGTTTTTCCATATTTCTATTTTTTTAAAAAACTGGGAAAGACATGTTGAATCTGGTTTCCCATGTGCAGTATACATTTTATTAAGGTAAAACTGAGAGTAATAGTAGATTTGCTGTAAAGAAAAATCATAAACACATAAATATCCTTTTTATTTAATGGCTCTTCTATTTCTTACACAATAAATACAATAGCAAGAGGCAAAATCAATTTCTGTTTGCATGCATTTTGTTTTGTTGATTGTTATTAATAAAGATCCTTTTATAAAGAATTAACCAGTTTAATGATTCAAGCATTGGAGAGATTCTTTTAATATCAGCAGATGGCAGTCAAGTCAAGCTTCGGTATAATTGGTATTAGTTTACAATGTACTATGCATATCATATAGACAGGGACAGAAGGTAAGTGGCAAGGCTTGTTAAATTTCTATGTATTTATTTAGAAACAGATAAATCTTTCTCTCTTGTGCAGTATACAGGTCCTCAATGGAAGGCAGGTTGGCAACAATTGCTTTTTCTATAGTCCTAACCAGACATTTGTGTTTTGTTTGGTTGTTGTGCCAAATCAGTCAGTTATAGAGGTATAGATGGCAGCTTTAGCTATAAAAGCGTTAGCATTTAGAAAAGCTTTAGCATTTTCATTTTTAATTTTAATGCTAAAGCTTTTATAAATGCTAAAGTTTTTACAGCTAAAGCTGCCATCTGTACCTCTATAACTGACTGATTTGGCACAACAACCAAACAAAACAGACACAGACTTCAACGGATAGTTAAGACTACCGAAAAAACAATTGCAACCAGCCTGCCTTTCATTGAGGACCACATATTTACAAACTTTCCAGAAAGAATTATAAAATCATTTATATCTTCATCTGACATGAAGCCAGAAGGTGAGATCCATCACCATCAGTTGAGATATCATCTATATGCTGATGATACTCATCTCTACTTTATATCTGAAGATCTGAGTGATGCTCTCTGCCCTCTCATGATGTCAGGAGGCAGTAGGACCTGGCTGCAGGACAACAGAGTTTGACTGAATCCTGGCAAATCTAAATGGTTTGGGGTGCATGAAGACTAAAGATCTGAGTTTTTGTCATCCTTAGTTCTGGACAGGGCTACATCTTTGGGGTTCTCTGGTCTCACATCTCCAGCTTGAATAGTAGGTAGTGGACGTGACTAAGAGAGCTTTTTCATAGTTCTGATTTATGCAGATTTTTCTTGGATCATGACTCCCTGCACTCAGTTATAGAAGTCCTAGTCTTCTCTGGTCTGATTTGGACTATTGTAATGCACTATTCATGGGGCTACAATCAAGGTTTTTCAATCTTAAAGAAGCAATTTAAAAAGTGACACTCCAAAGTGATTAAAGAGATGAGTTTTGTTTGAACGTTGAATCATGAAAGACTGCATTTACTGATTAGACCATGGTAGAATCTGTGAATCCCAGCTGTTCACAAATGGCCACAAAAACTGTGTTTTTTTCACAAAAATCAGCTTCGCAGAGTACATCTCTAGATCTCATTTTAGTCCAGAGAAAAGGTCAGCAGTCTGCTGCCCTTTTGGCTGTAATGTACCACAATGTGTGGAAAAGATAAAAATGTAGGCATTAGTTCATTTTTCCTCAGAGGAATTCCAGAGTTGTGTACCATTTTAAAAACATTTTGTACTAATTGTCTTTTAGTTTGTACCTTGGAGTAAATTTAATGGATTTGATCCATAATTCTTCCTATTGTAGCATTGTTACCGTTTCTTTAAAATTTTGCATTATACAATTTTTTATTTATTCTGTTTGTGTCCTATCAGAGTAGGACTTTGTATATGTTCCCTAATGGTATTGATTTTGTATAAACATTTCAAATTTTGTCCGAAAAGTCCTTTTCCCCCAAAAAAGGAAATTGGACTTTGTTTTTCCTTGAAGACATTTTACTTCTTATCCAAGAAGCTTCTTCAGTTAATGAGAACTGAAGAAGCTTCTTGGATGAGAAGCTAAACATCTTTAAGGAAAAACAAACTCCAGTTGCCTTTTTTAAAAACACCTTTGAGATAACCATGACCAGGATAAGTGAGAATCTCCATGGACATTTCAAATTTTGTCATTTTTCCTAATATCCATTCTTCATTCTTAAGATCAGATTTTATCCTTCCTACAATTTTTAAACGTATCAGTTATCATATCTTCTAATTCTTGATAATGTATGTATTTAATTCACTGAGTTTGAGTATACCATGTCTACATATATGATTATGTTTATCTTACCGTAATTGTCTACAAGATGCAAACATTTGAAGGAGAGGCTAATCATGAAAATGTTGAGCTAATATTATTAAGCTCCTGTTTTAGTAAGCTTTTTCAGAGTAATGATGATGTAATGTGTACAGAAAGTTTTCTGATGTCTTCCCATAGCTCAAAATAAATTATATATATGAAAAGAGCAGCTTAGTCAATTAGTGGTTATTAAATAAACCCTTGACTTAAGACTGCCTTGATTTGGATCATACACAGATGTTGAAGATGGCTAGAGTGGACTGGTTAAAATAATGATTTATGCAAAGAAAACATAGCTAAAATAGAAATGAATTGTTATTTATTACTTAGCACTAGAAGTACTGTGTTTGACACCCAAAATAAGTGCTTGGCCTCATTTTCAGGGAGGTCTTATTCTTTTTGAGGTGCAGGAGGCGGTGACCGTAGTCACCTCATGGCTGCTGCTGTGTTGCAATATTTTCGAGGAGGACTTATTTTCGTGGGTGGGCTTATTTTAGTGCATGCACTCAAAAGTCCAATTGGGCTTATTATCCGGGGAGGTCTTATTTTTATGGAAATGGTAGGAAAACAGTATATAATAATTTTTATCACTAGAAGCCATAGTAAAATACATACTGGAATAATCATGGTTTTGTTATTCCCTGCCATTACTCCAATTATCTTATAGCTGGGTTAGAACCAAAATACTATATTTAACAAAATTATGACATAACATAGTTTAGTACTGTCAGTCTCATAGTGTTGCAGTTCTTATATATTTATCCTAAGTACAAGCTCAGAACTAATTTTTCTTCAGTTTGCTTATCAGTAATTTACTTCTGTGCTGATGCTGGGTCATATAAAGCATTTAGAAGAAAAAACTGTGGGAAATCTTATAGGTATTCAAATGAATCAAATGCAGTTTGTTTACTGCATACATCAAGTTATATCTAAGAGTTAATGTTATATATATTAAACTAAATAGCACAGTTTACACAAAGGGTTATTTAACATCTACTGGTGGTATTACCATACTTCCTGTTTTGAGTTCACAATAATAAATTTCTGAAGAGCTCCCTTTGTGTAAATACCTTACTTACATTCTAGGCAAGTACATTCATGTCTTGAGCTAAATACAAACAGAGTGATGTATTGGGACACTTTTAAAGAAGGAAATGGTTGTGCTTTGTAAATGATATCCTTAAAGTCTCATAAGAATATTTCTTAGAAATGATCATTGTATATTTATTTTTCTCTCCTTTCATTATGTGGGTTTGAAAACAGTATAAAAACCAGGGTGAGAGAATACTCTTCACTATAGCATTTACTATATTTTTTCTTACATTTTTCCTATAATTTGTAAAACCAGAAACATAACTGGATATGTAAAATTGGGTACATGAACAAATCAATTACAAATTGAATAAATTATTTAATGTAAGTTATACTTCATGTACTGTTTTTGTACTTATTTGAAGATATGAAATATGTATTTAAAGCGTGCATGATTTCCATTGTTAGTGAAACCTGAATGTGTTTGTAAGTGAAATGAGCATGGAACATTAGAAGTTGTTTAATCCTGAACATTTATTAAGGAACTCTCAATTCTCTGCATTAAGTTTTTTAAATACTTCAGTATGACAACTTAGAGGACACTTCATGACCATAGTTTAATTATAATAATAACAAAAATTAGGATTCAAAGTAAATAATACTAAAAGGTAAAGTTTTGCCTGCCCAGTAGTATCTAACTCTAGGGTGTAGTGCTCATCTCTGTTTCTTAACCGAGGGAGCATGTCCAAAGACATTTTTTGTGGTCATGTGCCAGTATGGCTATATGCCAAAGGTGCACGGAATGTTGTATCTTCCCGTTGAAATGGTACCTATTAATCTACTCACATTTGTATGCTTTTGAACTGCTAGATAGGCAGAAGCTGGGCAGAAATGGGAGCTCACTCTATTACACTGCGCTCAGGTCTCGAATCCAGGCTGTCTGAGTGTCTTTAACGACTCAGCCATTGCGGCCCAAAGTAAATAATATAGTTAATTAAGGAACTGTGCATCGTCTCAGTGATTATTTCAGTTATTTAATACTTTAAAAATGTGCAGAAATGGACAGAATGATGGGTTGGCTGAGGGACAAAGGAGAAACAGAACATTATCTTAGCTGGAACCTATGGTATATGTGGGCGACAAGAACAGCAGGGACTTAAAATGGGGAAAGTTAAATAGCAGTTGTTAACAATGGGAACTAAAAGTGAACGTGGGTATTGTAATCAATGTTCCCTCTAATTTTTTTTCTGTGTGAGCGGAAAAGTATAGTGTGTGAGCTGCACAGTTTCATGCCTGAGCACCTAAGAGAGCCACAGTTTGAACTGCTGTTGCGTCTGCTGGACATTTGCGCAACCTTCCAAGCGTCAAGCGCCAATTGCGAGCGAGGTTTCAGCCCGATGAATGCCAGACATGAAAAGTGCCACTCAAACACTATACTTTTCCCCTCACCCTGAAAAAAAAGGCTCTCTGCTCAGCTTTTAGATTGTTAGACTGGCTAGAGAGAGACATGGCACCAACAGGGTCCTGGGTCCTGGCATTTTGCAGGCAACCTGTCCTCTCACATTCCTTTGGAATGCAACCCATCACATGTGAATTAGATTTTGCCAATTATCCTATTAAAAAATAACGCTATTATTCTAAAATATGACTAACTCAATATTAAAAACTGTAAATATGTAATGCTGATAAATAATAGCATTATTATTTATGTTATTTGGTATTATGTTATTTAGTATGATTAAAATCAGTATTGATATATCAATATAATATCTATCGAAATTGACAATATACACTAAAATAACAATACAAATATATAATTTGGAATATAAATGTAATAAATATAATATATAAATGCAACATAAAAAACTCTCCCCCTTTAAAGTAGTAAGATCAATTAAATAGTCTAGCAAGTTTGGACAATATGCTATATGTTATGTTACTTAAGAATATATATACCTCAGAATCAGATACAACATCCACATCATTTCCAACTGAGTCAATAAAATCATATGCCATGCCAAAACTATTTTAAATAAAGATATGAAATTAATCAAGTCTTGCATTTATTTTTCAAAATGAATGTACAATTTTTTAATTATTTAAGTTTTGTACCCTATCTTTTCTAACTAATGTTAACTTTAAAAAGATGTTACATCAGACTACAATACAAGTAATTAAATGAAGACTAAAATAAGTGTTTTGGCATATTGAGCTTTTTATATTTCTTTCTTATATTTCTTCCTTAGTTGAGAACTTGCTCCTCAGCTTACTTACGCATTAACTGTTTGTTGCTTTTATGGTTTATTCATTCACTGCTCCATCTTCAGTTTTTTTCACAGGAGGCAGGGCTTCCTTCCTCCCTTCCCTCCCTCCCTCCACTCCTTTGGCCACCAATTTTGATCCAATTCTCTCTCTCTCTCTCTCTCTCTCTCTCTCTCTCTCTCTCTCTCTCTCTCTCACACACACACACACACACACACACACACACACACAAACGTTCTTTGGGGGGGGTTGAATTACTCCGCCTCACTGCGCAAAGTCGGCTCAGCATGTGTTCGGCCCCCACTTACGCCGAATCAAATCCGCGGCCGGCGGGACCAGGGGGTTGCATTTCAAAGCCGCCAGTCCTCTTGCTTCTTCTCCTTCACCAGCAAAGCTCCCGCTGGCGTCCCCGCCCATGGCAGCGGCGCCTCTCCCTCCACGCGGAGCACCTGAGCTGGCCCCCATGTTATCCCTCCCCCTTCCTCCTCTGCCATGCTTTTGAGGCCGCGGGAGCTAGTAGGAAAGCGGCGGAGGTGGAGGCGGCGGCAGGGATAACCCAGAGCCCAGCTGACTCCGCTCGGAGCACCTCAGCTCAGCTGGGCTCTGGGTTATCCCTGCCGCCGCCTCCACCTCTGCCGCTTTCCTACTAGCTCCCGCGGCCTCAAAAGCACGGCAGAGGAGGAAGGGGGAGGGATAACGCGGGGGCCAGCTCAGGTGCTCCGCGTGGAGGGAGAGGCACCACTGCGGGAGCTTTGCTGGTGAAGGAGAAGAAGCAAGAGGACTGGCAGCTCATCAAAACAAGTCTGGGGAGGTCCTTTGCAGGCGGCCAGTTCTAGGCGCCTGCAAAGAACTTCCCCACGTTTGCTTTACAGAAAACTCTGCGCGGCAGATAGAATCTGCTGCGCGGGCTTTTCTTGCGAGGTGCGCGGCCGCGCAGGCGTGCACCTTAGAGGGAACAGTGATTGTAATAGATCCCTGAACTTTGTAACAAGAAGATGCTGCTTAGAGACTAAACAATGAGGAAGGGGGGAAAAAAAGTTGGGCTGTGAATGACTGTCACCGTGGGGTGTGTGTGTGTGTTGTATGTTTAAAATTGTATTTGTATTTGTATGTTTTATTCTTAAAAAAAATGTATAACCAATAGATTATTTTTAAAAAAATGGATAAATGAGTCTTTACTTGGAGCAGAGGATGTGAGATTTAAGACTATTTCTATGCGATGTAATAGAGTTGTCCTCAACCTTCTTTCCTTCAACTCTTCGACAAATATTGGTCAGTGCATAGGATTGAAAACTATACTAGTCTTACATTATGTCTCTGAACTCTTGAATTAAGAGTTTTGGTGTTAGATCGACATCCCTCTGAAGAACAATTTACAAATACCTATATTCCTGTATCTAAATATTTTGGAAGTATTAACACTTAGGAAAACATTTTTTTTTTAATTTTAAGAGTGATTCTAATTTTTGTTAAACTATAGTAGAACAGTCTGTTTGTCTTTGGGTGTCAATATATAAATTGTACTTTTTACTAGGTTTATATTTTTTTAAAAATTTTATTAGGCCTGTAGAAATAGTGGGCTGCCCTACAACAAGCATCTGTGAAACTTAATTTTAAAATATTTGTTCAAATTAAACTTTGAAGAAGACCCAAGTTAAATATTTGAACTATGTCTTTTTATCTTTTTAGAGGGAAAATACAAAGATTTCCCTTAAAATTTATGAATATTTTTAATACAACAAAGTATACTGAAGAAAAGAACAAATAATACAGATCCTTCCCCTCCCCAATCAGGTCCTGAAACTAAACTCCCTGCCTCTGCCCTCCTATCTCTATTTCTTTCAACAACTTGATTTGCTAAATTTACTGCATGCCTAAAAGGGATGACAAAATCTATACGTTACTTACCTTGACTCCTGGCTGAAGAGTAAAGGAAGGGAATGAAGCAAGCAAAGAAAATATTTCTGCAGAAACACACACAGACACAGACACAGAGAGAGAGGGGGGGGGAACTTGGCAAGCAGTCAGCTAGGACATCTCTAAAAGGGTTTTTGTTTTTTTGTTTTATTGTTTTTTTGCTATTCGACTGACTGCCTTTAGGACCCAGCTAGGACTCTAAATGCAAGCCCTAGCTGATTCTTAAAGGCAGTCAGTTGAATAGCAACTGGTTTCAATAGCAGTTGAATGGTTTCTTTCCGGTTTGCACATGTTGTGCTTTAGTAGCTAAACTTTTTGAGCACTGATTTTTTTTTCCTTCAGCTCCTTAAGGAAAAAGCTGCAGAAACATTTTATTTGCTTGCTTATTACCTTTATTCTGTTCTTCAGCCTAAAGTCAAAATAAGGTTTTTAAAAGGGATAGGCATTGGAGAGTAGATGCAGGGAGCTTAGTTTTAACACCTAATGAGGAAAGGAGGAGAAAGATTTATTTATTTAGCTAGCTAGTTAGTTTGTCAAACATGTACGAGATAACAGGTATAAGTATAAACATGGACATGAACACAGGAAATAGATACGAATAAAAAGGAACAATAAGACAGGGACGGTAGGCATGCTGGTGTGCTTATGCATGCTCCGTTTCTTAGGAAAGGAGTGAGGTTCCTGCAAGGCAGTTTAAGGTTAAAGTTATGGAGGTTTGAAGGAAGGACAAGTCTGTCCTTCCATACTTTTTTTTTGTTTTGTTTATTGAATAAATGTGGCTTTCTGGAATAGGGAGGAGATTAAAGCAAGGGAGAGATTTTGGGAAGCACATCCCAAAGCTGCTGCTTTAGCAGGCAAGTTCTGGTTTTCCAAAGCCTAGCAAGAGCCAGGCGGAGGTTTGCAGTCTCCCAATGGCCAGCTGATGAAAGAAAGCTCTGAAATGATAAGGAACTGGTCCTTTTGTTTGCCTCAGAAAGACAGGTGCATCTTGGTAGAAGGGAGCGGTAGAACCAGGAAAGACAAGTGTGTCCAATGTTTTCCTTCCCCATTGTTTCTCCCTAGCAAGACGCTCAGCTGTGTGGTGGGCACATTTGACAGCCATCCAAGGGACCATGGGGTATCTCAGAATGGGGAAGGCCTTTGGTCCTGGGAGGCCCAAGGCAGTAGGGCTTATGTATGCACTAGGCCCCCTAGAATCTTCCCCAACCCTGAGCTCTGCTTAACGACCTGCTCATTCGTTTAATGAATGCACTGGAGAGAGCATGATTAACTGGTCTTTACTTGAGGCATTTATCGTTTTGTTTGGACTTCTGATCCTAATGGGCAGGCTCCATTATGGTCTTAACTCAAGGGCAACCTGTAATAGTTATCTTATTAAAAAACCACTCCCAAAAGCAACCCCCCTGAGATACTTTTGTCATTAGTACTTTATGTGGTTTCTCCAGTTCGTAACTCAATTGTCACTCAGATTGCATTTTCACACCTGCAGCTCTACAATATACCTTTTAAACTTGATCTTTAGGCTAAATGCCATTCATTTAGCACAATTTGAGCTCTCTTTGAATTAGGTTAGGTTTTAAGAAACTGCAGTAAATTGTTTTAATATTGTGAATAAAAATATTTGACTTGAAAAAAAAAAGGAAGTGCTTGGACTAATTGTTTATTAAGAATATAAATACTTGGGGAATAAATAGATTAGGCTACACCAAGTATAGGATCAACACACTGAAATTAACAGGGCTGTAACTGGGTATTTGAAGGAACAGCATTTAGATGATCTGAGACTTTCTGATTAAAAACCCCATAGAATAATAACTTAATGTCTACTGTTTTCAACTATTGAAACTATTCATTCAATAGTTTCCTATCTTTCCAAAGCTATGTTATAGTATTTTACTCCTAGTTCCAGGCATTTCAGGTCAAAACAGTCCAAAATATGTATATAGAGCCGAGGTGGCACAGTGGTTAGAGTGCAGTACTGCAGCCACTTCAGCTGACTGCTAGCTGCAGTTCGGCGGTTCAAATCTCACCGGTTCAGGGTTGACTCAGCCTTCCATCCTTCCGAGGTGGGTAAAATGAGGACCCAGACTGTGGGGACAATATGCTGACTCTGTAAACTGCTTAGAGAGGGCTGAAAGCCCTATGAAGTGGTATATAAGTCTAACTGCTATTGCTATTGCTATATTTATTTCAGTAATGTAAGATAACGTATCTTATATCTGTTTACTTCTGTTGTTAATTATGAAAACATTAACATATAATTGCAAATTCTTTATCTTATAATCACTAATTATCTTGTTAAAAGTATGATTGGATTTATTTGAGCACAGTATAAAAGTGAAATAGAAATGAGAGATATATCGGCATGTGGAGCACTTTATTACTGGACGCAGTAGCTCCGTTTTAATTATCTTTGACATTCTTTCATCATTTTTCACTCTTTCTGGCTCCTTCTTATACTTTAAATTTAATAATACAAGGAAAAGTCAAGTCTGCTTGATGGAGTTGTAATCACTTATGACTGATGATGAACCTATGGCATGCGTGCCACAGGTGGCACACAGAGCTCTCTCTATGGGCAGATGAGCCATCACCCTACCTCATTCTGCCGCACATGTCCACACGTCTCCCACTGTCTTTGCAGTGCATGCGCTGGAGTGGGATGCATGCGGGAGATGTGTGCATGTGCACAGGGAATTGCACACACATGGGTGGAACATGCAGGAGGCATGCCCATTGCATTATGGCTGTGTGCCCACATGTTTTCGGCACTTGGCGCCAAAAAGGTTAGCCATCACTGACATATGACATTCATGCTCCCACATGCTTTGGAATAACTTTTGGTGTTTGTGTCTGAAGTTCTGCATAGCTTAAGGGAAAAAAGGTTAAGTACTGGGGCATGAATGAATAACTGTGCATGATATAGAATAAACTAATAAAATTACTTGCGCTCATAATACAGGTATTTCTCGACTTACAACCACAATGGAGCCCAACATTTCTGTTGCTAAGTGAGACATTTGTTAAGTGAATTTTGCCCCATTTTACAACCTTTCTTGTTATTGTTGTTAATAGTTGTTAAGTAAATCACTGCAGTTGTTAAGTGTATCTGGCTTTCCCATTGACTTGGGTTGTCAGAAGGTTACAAAAAGTGATCACATGACCCAGGACACTGCCACCGTCACAAATATGAGTCAGTTGTCAAGTGGCTGGATTTTAATCATGGGGATGCTGCAGTGGTTGTAAGTGTGAAAACTGGTCAGAAGTCACTTTTCAGGACTGTTGTAAGTTTGAATGATCACTAAATGAACTGTTGTAAGTCAAGGACTACATGTACTAAAATATTAAATGTCCACTAATGAAAAAAATAATGGAAATGCAGGACATCTACATAATTCTTATTGAGCCCAATAAAGATGTCCTTTATGCCACCTGTAAATATTGGTATGATTTTGGAGAGATAACTAAAGATAACTAAACTTCCAGTAAGTTGCAACTAGTGCAACAAATAGAACCCGTTTCTTTAAGATACTACTTAAATCTGGGGTCTCCAACTTTGGCAACTTTAAGCCTGGAGGACTCAACTCCCAGAATTCCGCAGCCAGCTGGGGTAGTATCTTAAGTATTATCTTAAATAAGATTAGTGGGGAATTCTGGGAGTTGAAGTCCTCCAGGCTTTAAGTTGCCAAGGTTGGAGACCCCTGACTTAAATCATTCTTCTGTTTAAAACACTGAAGATTATATTCCAAATGTAAATTCCACAATTGCAAACATTTGTTTCAGGTATTATTCATAACTAAAATGCATCACCCACATCTCTACAGTCTTTAGTTTTGTTTTGTGATTTCCTAATCATCATGTTCATCTCTGATGGAAAGAGAGAAGAAATGGCAAAATACTATGCACATGTATTTTCTTTGCATTCAAGGAGCACAAAGAATATTTGATGCAAAGTGCTCAATTAATTGCATGTGGCATGGTTTCTTTAACTTCCTGCCAATCTTCATGACAGAAAACAATATAAATGGACTTCTTTGTGACAAGCATTTCATGGAAGTTATGCATTTTAATTGAGTCAACATTTCACATCTGTTCTTTATCATAACAACTTCCTCACAGAACTTGGGGTAATAGAGAAGGAGGAATTAACTGTCTTTTTCTTCAAGCTGCCTAAGAAAATTATGAATTGCTGGGATTTAAAAACAGATGATACAAGCAACATTTTATATCTTACAATAGTAAAATTAATAGCCTTAAGCTTCTCAATTGTTTTGTTGACACTGTGAAATAAAGCTGATTATAAGTATTGCTTTATTTCCAAAATAAGTGCCTATCAGTGCTTTATCTGTGCATTGATAGACATTTGCATATATTTCAAAGGAAAGTTCTACTAGTGGGAAATCTCTGTCTTTTGGTATTGTGTATTTATTTGGTAAAATACCTTAAAAGATATGGACTATTGATTCTTAGAAGAGCTTCCCTTTGTTTTTAGAGGGAGGTCTCTTTCTCCAATATTCATTTGATTGTCCCACCAAATCAGTGTTGACTATTGATGACCAAATAGATAGAATGTCTTCAGGAAGATCTGTCCCTAATCTGGTTCTTCTAATACAGGCAGTCCTCGACTTACAATCACAATTGAGCCCAAAATGTCTATTGTTAAGGGACACATTTGTTAAATGAGTTTTGCCCCATTTTACGACACTTCTTGTCACAGTTATTAAGTGAATCACTGCAGTTAATAAGTTAGTAATCCTGTTATTAAATGAATTTGTCTTCCCCCTTGATTTTGTTTGTCAAAATGTTGCAAAAGATGATCACATGACCCTGGGATCATAAGTATGAACCAGTTGCCAAGCACCTGAACTCTCATCACATGAGCATGAAGATGCTACAAAGGTCATAAATGTGAAAAATGGTCATAAGTCACTTTTTAAAGTGTTGTTGTAACTGAACGGTCACTCGGTGAACTGTAAGTTGAGGACTACGTGTATTCCAATAGAGCACCCATCTGTGCTGTAATTGACTCCATTCAATTTGCAGCAGGACCTTTTCTATTTACTTCCATATTTCCCAGAATTAGCAAAAATGCTACAAGTATATCTGCATAATACAGAGGTGGGTGGTTCCTGGTTCAGTCCAGATCGGCCAAACCAGTAGTAGAAGCAGCGGGAGGCTCTGCCCAACCGCTTAGACATTTCTGTGCATGCGCAGAAGTGTCACGCACGTGGGGGAGCACACCCAAACTGATAGTAGAAAAATTGTCAACCCACCACTGACATAATATTTCCAAAATAAGATTTATTTTAGCCTGGTCATTTGTGCCACAAGGGAGAACTCTGGATTTGTTTTCTTGGCTGAACATGTTATTCTCCAATACCAAAATTCAAAGTTGTCAGAACTCTTTCTATCATGCTTCTTCAAGTTTGCTTCCATTGAATGTCACAGAGAAAACCTTTGATTGTAGATATAGACACATCCAAATATCTGAATATTATTATTTTTAATAGATTTTTATCCAGCCCTTTTAAAATATAACTGAAAGTAGTGAACATTCCTAATATTCCTGCCTCCTATTTTCTCCACTACAACAACCTTGTATGGTGTGTTGGCTGAGGGACAGTGACTAGCTCAAACACACCCAACCAATCTTTCATGCTTAAGGCAGGACTAGAATTCAGTATCTCCTGGTTTCCGGCCAGCACCTTAACCATTACACCAAATTGATTGCTTTCCAATACCCTAATGACTAGTATACCAAATAACAGTCTATCACAGGACTGTCAAACTTGCAGCCATTCCCACATCCATTTTGGCGAAGGGGGGAAAAAGTTGCGGTATGTCATGTGACCCTGCCATGATGCCGCAAATTTGACACCCATGGTCTATCGTGTATGGTATTTTTTGACTTCTGTTTCCTTCAACCAATCCTGATTACTAGAAAATTCATCATTTTAATATTTTCATTGTTGATTCCAAGGCTATTACTCTATTTACTTTTATTAGTTTGGTTGCCTTTATGCTTAACCATAATTCTGTGCTCCTTGGCTTTCATCACTACAGTCATTTGCATTTTCAGCTATCAGAATTGTGTTATCAGAACACCACAGGTTACTGATATTTCTTCCTACAGTTTTAAAATCACATCATCTTTCAATCCAGTTTCTCTCAATATACATTTAGCATGTAGGTTGGATAAATAGGTGATGTGCATATGTGAGAACAATGAGGTGTTCTGAAATTCCCATTCTTCTCTCTACATTCCAAACTTAAATGGAATGGCTGCTAAATGAATGGTAGTAATTCAGGATTAATAACTTAAATATATTACACCTGTGCTGTGCACAGGATTTCAGTTAGCTTTTGACTGAAATTCAAGATGATGGTTGCTTAGCAACAAAATATGTTCAGGATCATCATCTTCAGCCAGAATCTACATGCTGTGCCTATTTATCATGAGAAAAAACTGCTGTTTGTACTTGTTTCCAACAAGGTACATGATAGAGAGGCTCATGGCACTATTTATGCTATGAAATAACTTCCCTCTTTAACAGAAATTGGCTCTAATTGTTTGGCCTTTCTAGAAACTACCAGAACAGTGTTTCTCAACCTTGGCAACTTGAAGATGTCCGGACTTCAGCTTCCAGAATTCCTCAGCTAGCAAATGCTGGTTGAGAAACACTGTACCAGAAGGTCATGATAATGCATGATATCTAGAATAGATAACTATTACTTATCTGGTCTTATCAAGCTATAATTATGCAATGTTAATATGGAGATTTTATTGTATGTAACCACCAATATTCTTGGGATTATGACAATAAGTACAATAACCAAATAACAATATTTTGATTTATATTAATTTATTTAATTATTTTTGCTATTATTCATATTATCCAATGTGAATAATGAAGCCTAACAGTCTTATTTAGTATGCTGCTTGTTTCATACGTTGTGCAAACCAATGCTTGTTTGTCATTGGTTTAGTATCTTAACTGGGCCAGAAAAAGAATCACACTTTCGTTTCTTTTTTGCTAGCTAATCAGACAAGAAATTTATGACTATTTAATATGCATTTATATTTGTCTCTTTTTCTTGCCACATTGATGACTGAATAATGAAGAATTACATCAATAAAAATTCTAAAAATTTAAAATCATGCATATAAATTACTTACAAATGCTATATAGAGTTTTTAATATTTGTACCTTTTAATTTCTTTCCTCTTATACCTTTAACTGACATAATTAATAATTTGCATCACAGTATGGTAAATCCTGTATAGCAAAGGGCTCAATGAAGATCAGGTCTCCTACTCAAAAACTAAAAGAAAAAAAAAAGAAGAAAAGAAAAGCCGACAACCTAAATTATACCAACTTACTTTTGAAGTAGTAAGTGCTGCATTATTACAAAAGCTGTCTTTGTTCTGTCATTATCCAGAATGAGATTGTTGTTTTATAAACAGCGTTCTGTATTGGGTGACAGATGAAAGCATAGGCAAGAGATTAGATTACATTATCAAGGGAGAGACACAGGAAGATGTACTGAGAATGGATCTGCTTGCTAACCACCAGGTGGTTAGGTCCATAATTAGAAAGATGTGGCCTCTCTTTCTTATGTATGTTTTAAATGATAGACGTGATTTAAGAGCAGATTGTTTACTTGAAGGAAAATTAAAAAATAGTTAGTTTTCCCTGTTGGTTTTCCAGTAAAAAAGTATAGATATTAAAAAAAGTTTTGAAATCGTATGTTCAGAAAACAATTTTTTTATAACGATAGTTTTAATCTTAACAATCTTTTCATTTGGAACTGATAGTCATTTTTATGCAGTTTAGTTTTATTAGTTGTGCTTTGAAATATTTTTTCCCTTTAAAATTATAAATTAATAGAAAGAGATTCCTCCGATCTCAGTGCATTACTCTCAGGAAAGTGTTACAGGGAATCTGAAGGCAAGAACTATATTATGGGAATTCTTGTATTGCTTTGAATTGCATAATAGAGCAAACATGGATACACACACACATACACACACACACACACCCACACACAAACCAAACACATTCCTAGACTATAGAACTTGTGGATATTTCTATAGCAGAAAAGTTAAATATGATTAAACAAAGCAGAATGTCTTTTCAGTACACCAATATTTTTTATTCTAGATTAACTAAGCATGTATGTTTTGAACTAAATTCCATTTTGTTTAGTAATAGTAATGTGATGTAATTTTTAGAGCAGGAACTATCAAAGTTATGCTTCGTGACATTTTTGAGACAATATAACTCCTGTTATTACCTAATTCTCTAATTAATTTGTGTAACAACAATAACAGGAAGCTGTCATACTACAAAGCAGAAGTACAATTAACAGCATATTTGTTTGAAAGCAAATCCCATAAAGGCCCTGTGAACATTATTAGAAAATAAAAATAATGGGTGACTGCAGCCTTGTGCTTTATTTGGAAATAAATTGAGATGCAGATAAGCCTGGGTACAAGGAAAAAGGGAAAAGTGGACGGGTCGCATTGTCCATTTATCCATTATCCTCTGGCATCTACTATAGTGACTATTATGTAAATAGATAATCTCCCAATATGAGCACCCATAACTTTTTCTCAAAGGAGCATGGTGACTTGAGTGGTTGAAACACTTGGCAGGAGGTTAACAAGCCTGTCATCGAGACCTGGGAGTTGCTGTGGGGTGAGGTTGAGCTTTCGTCCTTCACTCCAACTCCTGCCTGGGGCATGAAAAGAGAGCCCAACTGGGTGTCCCCAGGCAATGGTGATGTCATCATCTAATCTTTTCAATCTGGAAGCACTTTGGTGCTTCTAACTCAAGTGCAAAAAAACTCAAGATTCTGATAGTAAAACACTAGACTCTTTAATTGCAGCATTGCAGTTTCATATATTATTGTTGTGGCATAAGAACTGGAACATAGCCTACTAATATAATTTGATTTGACATATTTCTTTAGGTTTTGATTAGTCCTTGCAAATATAGGTATATAGGTAT
Source organism: Thamnophis elegans (assembly GCF_009769535.1). NCBI lineage: Eukaryota > Metazoa > Chordata > Lepidosauria > Squamata > Natricidae > Thamnophis > Thamnophis elegans. The sequence continues at coordinate 41,601,078 of NC_045549.1, read as the reverse complement.
ATAGGTGCATGTGATAAATATTCATTATACTTTATTTTCTCAATATTTTTGCCAATTGTATCATCTAATCATAATATGGGAACTGGCAGATTTCAGTAACCCAGAACTCTGCTACCTATTATTGGTTACTGCTTTATATTGGCTTAAATATGAAGATTAAAATGTAATTGTTCTTATAATTGCTGTAAGAACATCAGAAGCCACTTCTTTTCTATCTCTCTTCTTTCTCTTTTTCTTCATTTTTTTCTTCTTTTTCTTCAAGTTTTTGCTTTTTCTTTGCTTTTTCTTTACTTCTTTAATTTAAATTAGCTCAGATCAGTTTTATCTTTTTAAAAACTTCAATAAAAATCATATTAAAAAATAAAAAAGACTCTTAGGTAGCTTGCCATAGCTAATTCCAACACATTATCCTGAATATAGAAAGACATAGATGTAGCTTTACACATGTGGAAATGAACCACTATAGCTTCTTTCAGCTATTCCTTCCTATTCTTTTTTCAGTATGATTCAGCGAGGACGAGTATCAAGCAGCAAGTTATTATGAGTGGTAGCTAAATATTTTCACAATAGGTTGTGTTCCACTTACTACTACTAAATTAATTTCTGTTTAAATTGAGATTATAAATGCAGATTGTAAAAGGAAGAAAGATTTATGTTTAATAATGGGATGGAGAAATACTTGTCAGTAATTTTGGAAGTAGCTACCAAGCAGCTCCCATATTTTATTCTCTGATTGGTTTATCATTTCTTCCTTCTTAGTTAACCATATCAAAGTTTTGTTAGAGAGAAAGTCTATGGCATGGGAAACTAAAACATATAGGTTTATTTAAGTGCATATTTAGATGAGACGGAACAGTAGGAGAAAGAATGGAGTTAGGAAAAATATTGGCTGCTGTTAGAGATGGGAGAAAAAAATCCAATTGCTGGAATGCTAAAAATGTTTGGTGGTATTTGTGTGTGTGTGTGTCAGAGGGAGTTTTACCTTGTTTTTATAGGATTATAGAAATATTGTTAGCTAGATATATAGGTGGCTGGTGAGCTCTTAATTCAAAATGCCTATATTGAGAAAAGGTTAATTTTAGACTTTATTAGGCCCGCCATGTTACATCTAGGTGGTTTGAATTCTGCTCATTAAGCAGGTGGCTTTTCCAACAATAGTGGCACCAAGGTCTATGGTTATAGTGGCTTTTCAGGCATGCTTTTATGAATTCTTAAAATCCATAGAAAAACAGCTACTTTTCTTAGAAGTGAGCCTCAGCATTCATTAATGGTTATGTTTTTTATCTTTTCTTGATATCTGGAAGTGTCAAGGTATATTTAAAAATGTTAGAATTGCCAAAAATTGTTCCATTTGAACCAAGTATGATTTTTTTCTTAAAAGTGAGAAGTTTGTTTACCAGCTTTTCAATTGAGCATAACCACTTGTGAACTTTTCATAGAAGTTCAGTTGAAATTAATAGGAGTTAACCAATGAAATTGATAGAAGCAAGCGACGTACAGATAACCCTTAATTAGTGTTGACAGTTGGGATAGGAATTGCCATCATTACATGGTGTGGTTGTTAAATGCAATGTCACACGACTGTACTGTTAGCAACAGTAGTTCTAGCAGTCCCAATTGCTGACAGTAAATGAATATTAGGGGAATCATTAAATCAGGACTTAATGATTTCCATAATTTCCTGCTGGCTTCCCCATGACTTTGCGTGTGAGAAACTAGTGCAAGGAGAGGAGGAAAGTGCACAAATTGTGATCACGTTTACTGTGCAATGTTGTAATTGTGGGCCATTTGTTAAGTGACCAAATTGCAATCCCATAACCCTGGGGGCACAGAGATACCTAAACTATGATGATTGGTTGTCAAGTGCCACTCATTCAGCAATGAACATGATAAATAGTTAAATGTGAACCACTGGTATAAGCACAGATTTAAACTCAATGTTTATACATAATCTAATATAATATGTACCCTGTTTCCCTGAAAATAAGACCTCTCCAGATAATAAGCCCAATCAGGATTTGAGTGCAGGTGCTAAAATAAGCCCTCCCCTGAAAATAACCCCTCCCTGAAAATATTTAAATGTATGCGCAGCCAGTCCCCACCATTTCCTCTGGTTGCTTGCCGCATAAACAACACGAGGTGAGGAGTCGAGGCCAGAGTGGGGGAAGGTAGTTGGCAACATGCCCCATGCCCCCCAAATGCCCTTACCTAAGCCGCTCCTGCAACCCTAGCCACCGTGCCCATTCTGTTACACTAACGACCACCACAGAAACAAAAAGAGTGGCAAGCCCAGTGATGTGCCTCATGCCTTGCAGTGCAACACAGGAGCAGCCATGAGGTGACCACACTCGCTGCCTCCAGCACCTCAAAAATAATAAGACCTCCCTGAAAATAAGGCCAACTGCTTCTTTTAGGAGTCAAAAGAAAATAAGATCCTGTCTTATTTTCGGGAAACACGGTACATATTGGATCAGCTATTTACAGTATACAATTACTATATATGTGTCAGAAGCACCTTTCAAGGCACTTCCAGTTTGAAAGGATTAGCTGGTGACATTATTACCCAGGGGACACAAAGGGGGCTCCTTTCATGTCCCTGTTATTCAATATACTAACAATCCTTTTCACTAAGCAATATGAAATCGAGTTATTTTTGGAGTGAAAATGTAGCTGAAGTTCATACCATGCTAGTCCACAGTTTCCATTCTTTTATGGAGAGTTTTTAAATATGCAAGTTGAGGGGTTTTTTTTTGGTGCTTCAGTATTATTATTATTTGCAACAGGACTTTCCTAGCATTATTGAGAAGTAGTAGTAATTTCTTTGCTTAGTAAGAAGTAATGGCTTTGCTCTAAAACAACAAATATTTGTACATAAGCTGAATATTTTGTTTCTTAGAAATGGACAGGAAATGTTGGTCTGTAATTGAGGTTTATATTATGTCCAAAATTTATTGGAAAACTGTATTGGAACTCCCTTAACGATTAATATAGTACACATTTTGACAGTGGATACTCCAACTGGGTTTGAGTTAGCTTCGTATCATTAAGAAATATTAAAACATTGCTTAAACATTGCTTAAAACAACAAGCATCCAGGAAAGCTTTCTATAGTAAGCATGGGTGATAAATAACTAGTGACGAACCGATATGAAACAATAAAAAAGTAGTGACTGTGATAATTGTTGTGTTGTCTATGTCTCAGGAAGAGGTGTGGCTGACTTTGCCTCCAGTAATACTGATGACACGGTCTGATAGACAAGTGCTATATAAAGACAGAAGAATTTATAGGCACCTGAAGGCAATACAAGTTGATGAAACACATATGCAGTGTTAAACATAGTGAATTGAAATGTTACAATGGACTTGTTCCTGCAGTGGGGCTTCTCAGGATGAAATCCGACCCAAATTCCTTAGATTGGAATAGTTTATTATTTAGTCTTGTGGTTCCATACTGAAGTTCACAAACATCAACAAATATTAATTAAAACTCTTAACAGCAAATTTCTTATGGTTTTCTTTAATGACTATGGCACTGTTGCAGCCTGTAAGTTTGCTTGTGACTTTATTTTGGGGGGTTTAATCACATTAATATATCAGTAACATCAAATAATATTTTTAAAGAATTTCTCTCTAGTAATCAGAGAAGAAATTACTAAGATTCCAGTTTTGAACAAATATAGCAATCTTACATATTTCTTCTGTAATAAGTAGTATGAAGATTCTACATATTTTAAAGGCATATACAAGAGACTACTTGAAGGAATTAATGTGAAGTAGACTTTTATACTTCATTGCTAAAAGCAAATATAATTACTTCTTCCCCTTTTATCCCCTAAAGCAGCGGTTCTCAATCTGTGGGTCGCAACCCCTTTTGGGGTTGAATGACCGTTTCACAGGGGTTGTTGAGACCAGCGCAACTCTAAAGTTTAGTCTCCACCTCGCGTTCCTTAAAATACCCACGGATAGGCTCAGGAATGGCCGCGCAGAGCATCGCTGCGGCTCCACGCCGTAAAAAAACATAGGTGCGCGTGCACACCCGTACAATTAGCCTCGGAGACTTCATAATGGAGGGAAAGTGTTTCTGTGAGGGAGGAAGGGGCTTAGGTCCTGCTCCGGACTATAATTGTCCGGGGCATGCACGCGGCTATGTTTTCCACGCCGCTGCCAGGTACTTTTAACTATATCTAAATCCACAACCAGACCTGTCATCAAGAGCCAAGCTCAGGAGCCCGAATTGGCCCCATTCACACAATGAAAACCTACTTGCTAAAAGTACCGTAAACCATGCACAAAGGGAAAGAGCAAAAAAAAAAAATGCAATGCAAGTAAACAACTTAAAAAATGATACAAGTGGAATTATTATTAGAAATAAAATGTAACAGAGAAAATGGTATGTATGAAAATATAAAGTTGGGTTTCCTGAAATGCCACCCCGAGAACCTATCAGAGAAAGTAAATAAGCAAGGGCAACAATAGGAGGGAGGAAAGATGAGGAGGGAAAGGAAGAAAGGGTAAAGCAGAGGGAGTAAAGGGGGGGAATCAACAGTAGGAGGGAGGGTAAGAGGGAGGAGAAGAGAGGAGAAGGGGAGGAAAGAGAGGGGAAGAAGGAGGGAGGAAGGAGGAGGAGGGAAAGGAAGAAAGGGTAAAAGCAGAGGAAGTAAGGGAGGGGAATTAAGAGTAGGAGAGAGGGTAAGAAGGAGGAGAAGAGAGGAGAGGAGGAAAGAGAGGGGAAAAGAAGGGAGGAAGGAGAGGAGGAAAGAAGAAGGCAGAGAAGGGAGGTAGAGAAGATAGAAGGAGCAAGGTTGTTGCAAAATAAAATGGGGTGGCAAGAAAGTGACCCAAACTGTACTCTATATATTTGTAAGAAAATAATGATAAATGATAAATGATAATGATATAATTAATGGTAATTATAAGAGTGTATATTTGTGAATGAACTTGAAAGAGAAAATAACATTTTTTTTAAAAAAAATCAAAAATAAACAATGCACAACGCTTGCCCAATAAATTAAGGTTAAGCTTACCACCATCCCCAAGGTTAAGAACACTCCTGCAAACAACCCCAAACCAACTTGAAGATGCATCCAGGCAGGGTAAGCAAGTTTGTAAATGCAGCTGCAGGCAACTTAGTTAAGGGGGCTGTGGGAATAAAGCCAATGTGTGTCTCTGTGTATGTGTGTGTATGAATGTATAGCAGTGGAGGTTGTCCAGCCTCCAGGATGTGATTCTTCTCAGACCCAAAATTTAGGAGCAGACAAGATGTTGGCTGCCTGTATAAAAAAGATGTGGAATCTCTAGTCTAGAAAAAGAGCAAAGAAGAGCAACCAAGAGGATTAGGGGACTGGAAACTCAAACATATGAAGAACAGTTGCAGGAACTGGGTATGTCTGGTTGAATGAAAAGAAGGACTTAAGGGTGATATGATAGCAGTCTTCCAATATCAATATCTACATTACAATTCATAACAATAGCAAAAGTACAGTTATAGAGTAGCAATGAAAATTTTTTTATGGTTGGGGTTCACCACAACATAGGAACTGTATTAAAGGGTCGTGGCATTAGGAAGGTTGAGAACCACTGCTCTAAAGAGAATAGAGATAATTTTTGACTTTAAAAGTTATAAAACCCAAGCGAGTGAAGAGTCATATACAAATTCAATACAAATTCAGCAATATCTCATAGAGATACTAGTGTGCTTTATGGCTGATAATCAAGACCATGAGGGAAGGTAGATTAGGATTCACAGTTTAAAAGTTTCTAGCTACTTGTGTCAAGTTTCTTTGTTTCAACTCTGTATGTTAATTTTATTCAGTTTGTATGCAGTATGCAATATTTTTCTAGTACATATTGATCTTCAACATTCTGAATTGTAGTAGTTTTCTTCAATCTTTGATTAAAAACAAAATTATTATTTAATTTTCTATATCTTTAACCTAGCATGATTGCTTAGATTGGGGTCACCAAACCTGGCAACTTTAAGACTTGTGGATTTCAACTCCTAGAATTCTGAGAGTTGAAGTCCACAAGTCTTAAAGTTGCCAAGTTTGAAGACCTCTGGCTCAAATTTTAACTATTTTTTCAATTCTGTCTCCCCCTGCATGCGCTCTCTCTCTGTGTCTCTCTTTTTTAAAAAAAGAATCATGTTTTGAAGTTTGGAAAATAATGCAGAATCATTTGAAAAATATTTTCTGACATAATCCAATATGAAAAAGGTAAATAGAAAGTCCTTTGGATATAGTTTTATATCAAGGCTTCAGATGTTCTTTGACCTTTTTAAATATTAAATGAATTAATATTAAATTAATAAAGTATAAATTAATACTATACTGTTTCTCACTCCTATATAGGATTTATATATTGTATAAGCTTTAACTTCAAAGCTATTATTAGTTCTATATTTCAGTGAAATATCCTGTGCATTAATAATTTTAAAGGTACTTTTTTTTGTTAGAGAAAGAAAAATATCTGAAATGGTTTAGAGTTAATTCCAAGTGATTAGGTTTTCATTTTCTTTTTGCATATCATCGTTTAAATTCTGCTGTTTTGACACGTTCTGTCCTAGAGCACTACCTGTTTACAATCCAGTACTTCCATTAGCTTAAGGCCTAACTAAGCCAATCCTGTTCAGTGTTAGTAAATGCCTTACTTTTTGACAGATATTGCAAAAATACTGTGATGAATGTGACAACTTCAGTTTTAACATGGTAGTGATGAGAGAGGATGTGTGTTTGTTGGTAGCTGTATAATTCACAGATCGTACACAAAAAGGTATATATGTGGTTTAGAAAGAAAATTCAAGTAGTTTGCAGTTTTCAAGCCACTGAAAATTCACTTGCTGATACTAAAATACTAATAATTAAAAATCATAAGTTTACAGTCCATTCCAGTGTATAAAATCTACTGATAGTGTACAGAAAGATGCAAGATTTACAACTTTAGATCCAATGTTTACATTTAGATTCCATGCAATCTCATTGTAGTGCTTATATTTCCCAGGCATGAATTTTTAGCTATAAACAAGATTGGCTGCAATTTTGGGGGTTTTATTTTTGAAATTAAATATTAGCAAGTTCCAATGGGGTTTAACCATATAACTAACCTTTTTTTTTAATTACCCCCCCCCAAAAAAAACCAATTTTGATGATTATTCTGGACTAGACAAAGCAGCCATGATTCCCAATGATGATCAGTTTTTCACTATAAAAGCTCTGATGACTTTTTAACTTAAGATATTCGTATAGGTTCCAATCATGCCTTTCTTATAGAGCAAAATAAATTAATAGTCTAGAGAGTAAGGAATGGTGGTAAGCTACTTGACAGTCATTTTGAATACCTAATATAAACTCAAAATACATATTACCAGGTTAGCCTACCCTGTCTGATTTCAAGAAATGAGTATAATCTTATATAGTATGCAAGGGTATCAAAATAGTGCTAGGATTGCTGAAAATCAAATTTGAAATGTTTTGGACAATGCTGAGAATTATAAGGAGGGGAAGGATGAAATATTTTCTGCCTATGTTTGTTTCCAAAATAACTTCACATTTCCCATAATACCTAAGTATTCTATAATCCTTAACTTCAGTCCTTTGGGTATTGAAGTTGAAATTTGTAATTCCTCAAAGTTTTCTTCCTACTGTAGAAATTGAGCCTACTGTCTCTTTCAAACTATTAACTCACATTTTCTCCATCTATTTTCCTAACTTTAGTAGAATTCCTAAAAAGCTTCACAAATTTATTTAATCTATTTTTCAGCATATAAGAATAATTTGAAATTTGTTCATTCAATTTTTCCTAATCATCCTGAATATATTAAAATACATTAATTTTTATGCCCAAACTCTTTACTACATTATACATTGTATCTGTAGATCTGAGGGAGATGGGCAGTAAAGAAATAGGAAATATACATAAAATAAATAAACATTTGTTGACACTGATTTAAGTTCTCAGCTGACATGAATTATTTGCATACTAAAGTACATGCTTACAATGTTGTTGAAGTGCAAAGATACAGCATTTATGCACATGCTAAATATTTCTCATAGCTACTCCAAATGCAAATTATTTTAACATTCCTCTAGTTTACCATCTAAATAACCAATTTCATTGTATTTAAGTACAGTGACAATAAAGATTATACTTATACTTATAAATTTTATCTTTTTTTATTTTTAAACTTTCTCACAGCAGTCATGACTTCCTTTTCAATATTTTTCTCCCCGGACACTAATATTTATAGAACAGTCTTTTTATCCATTTTTTAAAAAAAATTTCTGGCTCATCTTCATTTTTGCACCTACCATCTTCCCTATTTGGTGGCGGTGAGGTTTTGTTTTTTGTTTACTCTTATTTTTGATACAGATATTCCTTGCCTTATGACCATTTGTTTAGCAACTGTTTGAGGTTATAAGTACATGGTCCTGAAAAATGTGACTTTTGTCCAGTTCTCCCACTTATTACAGTCACAACATCCTCTTGGTCATCCTCATCAACATTTGCAACCTTCCTTAAATTCTAAATTTTAATGCTGTTTAATGCCTTTTCATACTTGTAATTTAATCCTTTTTTTTTTCTAGTGAAGAAATTCAGTTTGAGTGATAATTGAATAAGAATTGCCTCTTCTGCTTTTCCAGTATAGTATGAGAAAACAGATTCGTCCAGTCCTACTTCCTATTCAATGCAGGATCTGCTATAAACAGATCCTGTTTGGAGCAGGAGTTGTTATTGAACTACAGCTTCCATAATCAGTTACCATAACCATGATGATGGAAGTTGGAATTACAAGAAGTTCTTGACTTATGACCATAATTGGTACCAGAATTTCTATTGTTAAGCAAGGCAGTTGTTAAATGTGCCACGTTTGATTTTATGACTTAATTTTGATCATGTGATAATCAGACTGAACCTGACGGAGGAGTCAAATGCATCATCAGTCTCAAATCTTTTCGTGCCTATAAGAGATCTAAGTTCAGCCCACCTTCAATTCCATTGACTCATATCTATTGCCAACTTGTTTTGACTGTTAGTGCAGATTCTTGTAGAGAGCTTAAGTATGCCATAAACTTTATACTCATTTGAACTGCCTGGATTTCCTGATTCCTTGCGCTTAACAATGACTTTGGGGATGCTGTAAAAGTCATAAGACTGGTTGTAAATTTTAACTTCAAATAGTCACTAAGTGAATGATTATCTGTTAGTTAATTAATTAATTAACCTTGATGATTACCTGTATAGTTCAGCCACATCTGGAACCTGAAAGTTTTGGCCATTGATTTAAGTTGTGAGTAATGCTATCATCTGAACTGAGCCATTTAGTGCCATACATTATGGCACTTTGGGCAATATCCTTCCACTGCTTTTGTTTTTTCCAACATTGCTTTGAGATGATAGCAGTAGACTTAATAATCTCAAATTTGTCTTATATTTTTTCACAATTTAATTATATGATCATTACTATTTTGCTTCAAATACCATTTTTTAAATAATAAAAGAGCAATTCTTTAAAATACTTCGGTTGTTTTGCTGTAATGGTAGGATCTTGGATTAGACAGTTAATGACAGATTTCCATGTGGATTTGTTTGGAACATTCAGTTTATGGAATAGTCTAATTAGTAATAAATATTATGTAGCCGTGATGCATTGTCATGTCATATTGGAATTTTGATATCATTTGAAGGACACTCTCATAAAAGGTATGATGGATCACAACAGCCACTTGGAAAAATCAGGAATCATAAGATTTCTCCTTTCCTCTCCTTCTGCCTTTATCAAACCTCCTATATTTGCTGAGGTTTATCTTCTGTCTTCAATATCACATGCATCATTAGAATCTTAAAATAAAAATATATTGAGCAAATATATCAACAAAACAAAGAAGAGGTCTTAAATTATAAACAACAACTCCAGGCTTGGGATAAAAGTCAGGTTTTCAAAGCTTTCCAGGAACATAGGAGAGATGGTGCCATATTTATCTTGGAGGAGGGAGGAATACCGTTCTAGAGGAGGGGGGCCACAACAGAGAAAGCATGCTTTCTAGGCCCTACTTTTCTACTTTGGATTCAAGTAGATGCCCATTTCTACCATATTGGAGCTATAAAAATCCAAACAGCCAGTGATGGGAAAAGAAAGGTCAACTCCTTGTTCCTATCTACCAGTCACCCCAATTTTTGCCTTCAAGATATGATAGCTCTTGAAAAATGGGCAATAAATTTAACAAACAAATGTATGAAATAAATATAAGGTGCCAGATTTTCGGATTGGTAAAGAGGGACACCTTTGACCGGGGGGGGGGGGGGGGGGGCTTGATTAAAAATTTTATACGGCGCAACAAAAATTTTCATACAACGCAAAAATAGTATTGTAATATTTTTTTATTTCAACATAACTACAATTTACAAATATAAATTGTAACTGTTGCCAAACATCAAAATTTTGATCACATGACCATGAGGATGCTGCAATGGTCGCTAAGTGTGAAAATGGTTGCTAAGTGTGAAAAATGGTCATCAGTCACTTTTTTCAATGCCATTGTAACTTTGGTCACTATACCACCTTTCTTGCCACAGTTCTTAAGTGAATAACTGCAGCTGGTATTTTGTATTTTGGATAGAATCTTTTTTTAAAGACAATTTTAAAAAAGAATCCACACAGAATAAATTGAAGTAAAACTATTTTTAAAAATTCTATGCACAATATATTTCAAAGTATTGTGCATAGAATTTTTAAAAATGGTTTCACTTCAATTTATTTTGGATAGAGTCTTTTTTTAAAAAATAGTCTAAGACAATTTAAAAAAAGAATCCACATAGAATAAAACTATTTTAAAAAATTCTATGCACAATAAATAAAATATTATTTTAAAATACAATAAAAAATAAAAGAAAAAAACCCAGCTCACTTACCAGCAGGCAGGCAGGCACTCCAAGTCAATCCAGAATGATGTAGATGTTAATACAAAGAACTGAGCAAACTGGAGGTTGTTAGGATCTGGATGGGGGTGAACAAACTTGTGCTCAATCCCAATAAGACTGAGTGGCTTTGGATGCTGCCCCCGAAGGACAGCTTAGATAGTCCATCCTTAACCCTGGAGCGTGAAAATTTACGCCCCTCAGAGAGGGTCCGCAATTTGGGGGTCCTGGATTCGCAGCTGAAACTGGAACATCATCTATCGGCTGTGACCAGGGCCCCCCCTTTGCCCAGGTTCGTCTGGTGCACCAATTGCGGCCCTATTTGGATCGGGAGGCACTTCAAACGGTTACTCACACCCTTGTCTCACCTCAAGCCTGGATTATTGCAACGCGCTCTACATGGGGCTACCCTTGAAAAGCGTTCGGAAACTGCAGTTAGTCCAGAATGCAGCCGCGCGAGCGATATTGGGTGCACCGAAGTACACCCACATGACACCTGGCTACCAATTGGTCTCTGGACGCAATTCAAGGTGTTTGTTATTACCTTTAAAACCCTACATGACTTAGGGCCAGCGTACCTTTGAGACTGCCTACTGCCACATACCTCCCAGCGGCCAGTAAGATCCCACAGATTGGGCCTCCTTCAGATGCCGTCAGCCAGACAATGTCGGCTGGCGGGCCCCTGGAGGACAGCCTTCTCTGTCGCTGCTCCGACTCTTTGGAATCAGCTACCCCCAGAGATCTGGACCATACCCACTCTCATGGCCTTCAGGAAAGCTGTAAAAACTTGGCTGTTCCGGCAGGCCTGGGGCTGTTGACCTCATTGTTGAGGTCCAGCCCCGATTAGAATGAATGTATGAGGTGTTGCTATTTTAAACCGTTTTTTTTCTGTATGTGTTCGTTATGTGTCTTTTTTTTCTCTTTTTTGTAAGCTGCCCGGAGTCCTTCGGGATTGGGCGGCATATACATTTTATAAATAAAATAAATAAATAAATAAATTAAAATGGTGAAATTAGTCAGGAAAATATTTTTCAAAGAAACTTTGCCACCATTTTTTCCACACGAGCCGACCTCCAACTTCCATGCCCCTCCCCTCTGGGAAATCCAGGAAGGAACACTCGCTACTTCTCTAGCCAAGTATTTCCTGGAGCTCTATGGTACTGGGTCATTTTTTTTTATAAAAGTAAGTAAAATGGGCGGGGGGGGGGTCTGTTTTCTTGCTTTAACGTTTTATCTTCAATGAAAGTACTGAGACAGAGAGAGGGTTTAAACAGAGTGTCTTTTGTCTTGCCCCAGTTAGGATTTCTTAAGCAAATCCACTGGGCTTTCAACATGAAGCCAGAAAATCAGGACTTTTTTAAAACGCCCCGGGACACGGGACAAATTGTTAGAAATTGGGACGTCTGGTTACCTTAAATAAATATGAACTATAGCCAATAATTAAATACAATTGTTGAGTTACTTATACTCATATTTTCCACACAGTATTTGATATTTGTTCTTTTTCTTGTACCATTTCCATCATCAGATGTTGGTGATCATGTTGGCAATCCTATTTTTATCAACAGCCGCACAAAAAAGTGCTGTTGAGTTTTGTCCAAACTAGTCCCTTAGATTTTGAAGACATGTTCTTCTTCTGCCTGGCCCTCATTTGTCTTAATCTTTCCTTGGAGAATTAAGTGAAGCATGTCATATTTTTCTGGATCACATGTCCAAAATAGTATAACTTTTGCTTTTTTATGGTTTTGATTTATGGTTTCAAGGCGGCTTATCACCTCCTCATTTCTGATTTTGTCAACCCAATTTAAATGTAACAGCTGCCTGTAAATCCACATTTCAAATGCTTCTACTTTCTTCAACTGGCTTTCTGTCAGAGATCAACTCTCCACTCTGTAGAGCAGGATAGACAAGATGTAGCACCTGACAAGTCTGATGTTCAGTCTTAGGCTTGTGTTGTGACCAGGGGTCGGTTTCTGCTAGTGTTACTGCTGATTAGGTGCATGCACAATTTGTATGTGGTCCATGCATGTGCGCAGTTGCCTGTAAATATGTCTGTGCATGCACAGAACATTACAAATGTCAAAAAACATGCGGTGGCGACAGGGGAACTGGTTCGGGGGCATGGCAAGCCTGATGTCCCTACCAGTTCGGCGACCCAATTGCAAATTCTAGTACCGGTTCGGCCAAACTGGTGCAAACCAATAGCAACCCACCTCTGGTTGTGACTACAACAGCTGTTCGAGCTTTCTCTATCCTTGTTTTTACTTCAGTGGCCATGTTCCAGCTTTCCTATAAATTAAAACCAAGGTACATGATCCTTTCAACTTTTTCTAGTGGTATTCCTTCCAAAGTTATTGGTGGTAAATTAATGGGTTGTTTGCTGATGAGCATGATCTTGGGTTTTGAGGTGTTAAGCTTCAAGCTGTATTTTTCAGATATTTCTGTGACTCTGTTGATGAGGAATTGAAGGTCTTCATGCTCTTCATGGAAAGCAGAACTGTGTCATTTGTTTGATATTTGTTAGGCCAGGTTATTATGCTCCCTGTTGTGTAGTATGCAGTCATATATAATTAAATTCTCAGGTTTGAATAGTTGACAGCTGATTCAACTGTTTTCAACTAAATAAAAATACAAACAACGTATAGAACAGTGCTATAGGTTTTGAGACATACAGTATATGCAAGGGCATACATGTTTATAAATTTGTATTTTGGTCTCTGATAATTCTGATTGTGTATGGTATGTTTTAAAAAATCTGCTGTAAATAAATTTATATTTTAAAATCTAATACTCTTTTTTACATAATTTATTCTGGTTTATTCAGCTTACTTTCTTTTTTAATTTTTTTTTTATTAACAAACATGTAAAATACACACACACAAAACTTAGATGTACACCACATTTGCACAATACAATACAAACAGGAGCTTCCTGTTCTTTCTAATAGCAATTATCAATCGATACCACTCACCTTATATTATTTCCTCTTCTATTGTATTTCATTTGGATTTCACCATTCTTAACCCTCTTATTTTACTCATAACTATTATTTTTTGAGTTTTGTTATATTCCTTCATTGATTCTTGTTTCTTTCCTCCATCCACCTATAACATTTATAGCAATAGCAATAGCAGTTAGACTTATATTTGTATTTTGTATTTGTATACTTTATTTGTATGCCGCCCTTTTCCCTGAGGGGACTCAGGGCGGCTCACATTTCAGGGGGAGGGGGAAGACAAACAAGTTACAACAAGAAGACAGTACATTGTTAAAAAAAAAGCTCAACAGTCATACCATTCGGGTGGGGTTAAAGTCATTAGCCCCAGGCCTGCTGGGACAGCCAGATTTTAAGGGCAGTGCGGAAGGTCTGGAGGGTGGTGAGGGTCCGGATCTCCACGGGGAGTTTGTTCCAGAGGGTCGGAGCAGCCACCGAGAAGGCTCTCCTCCGGGTAGTTGCCAGTCGACATTGGCTGGCTGATGGAATTCGGAGGAGGCCTAATCTATGCGATCTTATTGGTCTAGTGGAGGTAATTGGCAGTAGGCGGTCTCTCAAGTACCCAGATCCAATACCATGAAGGGCTTTGTAGGTGACAACCAGCACCTTGAAGCGCACCCGGAGATCAACAGGCAGCCAGCGCAGCTCGCGGAGGATAGGTGTTACGTGGGTGAAACGAGGTGCACCCACGATCGCTCGCGCGGCCGCATTCTGGACCAGCTGAAGTCGCCGAATGCTCTTCAAGGGCAGCCCCATGTAGAGCACGTTGCAGTACTCCAGCCTAGAGGTCACAAGGGCACGAGTGACTGTTGTGAGAGCCTCCCGGTTCAGGTAGGGGCGCAACTGGTGCACCAGGCGAACCTGGGCAAATGCCCCCCTGGTCACAGCTGACAAATGGTGTTCAAAAGTCAGCTGTGGGTCCAGGAGGACTCCCAAGTTGCGGACCCTGCCTGAGGGGCGTACAATTTGACCCCCCAGCCTGAGAGATGGAACACTTGGCCAATTAGTGGGAGGGAAGCACAACAGCCACTCGGTCTTATCTGGATTGAGTACAAGCTTGCTAACCCCCATCCAGTCTCTAACAGCTTCAAGGCCCTGGCTCATCACGTCCATCGCTTCATTGAGTTGGCACGGGGCGGACAGATACAGCTGTGTATCGTCCGCATATTGGTGGTATTTTATCCCGTGCCGTCGGATGATCTCTCCCAGCGGTTTCATGTAGATATTAAAAAGAAGGGGGGACATACATATATACCGCTTCATAGGGCTTTCAGCCCTCTCTAAGTGGTTTACAGAGTCAGCATATTGCCCCCAACAACAATTTTACCCACCTCGGAAGGATGGAAGGCTGAGTCAACCCTGAGCCGGTGAGATTTGAACAGCCGAACTGCAAAACTGCAGTCAGCTGAAGTAGCCTGCAGTGCTGCATTTAACCACTGCGCCATATCTGGTAGAATTCTGGTTCTTCTTTTCCCTGGATTTCCTTAGTTAGTTTGTCCATTTCAGCACAATCCATAACCTTTCTTATTATTTCATCTTCGCTTGGAATTAATTTGTTTTTCCATTTCTGGGCAAAGGCAATCCTTGCCGCCGTAATTATAAGTAGTATTAAATACTGGATTTCTTTTTGTATTTCGCAGACATTATTCCTAATAAATAAATTTCAGGTTTCCATTTTATTTTAACCCCTGTTATTGCCTCCAGCCAATTTTTGATCCTTTTCCAAAAAATTTTAGCCTCCTCACAGATCCACCATAAATGGTAATATGTTCCGTGTATTGATTCGCATTTCCAACATTTTGGGGAGGTATTTGTTAAGATTTTAACTAACCTTGTTGGTGCCAAGTGCCATCTGTAAAACATTTTGCTTACTTTCTAATATTCTGTTCATGTCCTGTATTATGTGTATTATATTTAATGGCTAGTATATCCAGTCCCTTCTAATTTTATTCAAAGTGAGTATTCATTTAAACTATGTTCAACTGAACCTGAAAACTAAAAAGAAGCTCTTGTCTGTTCTTAAAGTTTTGATTAACATGTATTTCCTTCTGTAATCATCCATGGTACTTCTGTATCAGTGACGTGCAGTCAGGGGAGGCAGGGCCTCACCACTGTCGTCATGAAAAGAAAAAAAATGTAAAAGGAAAAAGGCTGAGGTAGTTGCTGCCAGAGTCACAGTGGATGACTCTGTTTAGTGCTTAACTGTTTAAAAAAGCCTCTTAAAAAGTGCCCTCTACAGGAGGAGGCGGGAGAACCACATGCCTCATTTAGTCTTTATGATCACTCGAGCAGAGTTAAGCAAGGGTTAAAAGCTGAAAAATTCCTTATATAGATGAGGCACTTGGTTCTCTTGCCTCCTCCTGTAGAGGGCGGTTTGTTTTAGAGGCTTTTTTAAACAGTTAAGCAGAGTCATCCATTGGAGACTGTGGCAGCAGCTAACCCAGCCTGACCTCAGCAGCTCTTGCCTTTTTCCTTTTACATTTTTGCATTTTCATCATGGCAGACAAGAGCAGAGTTGAAATCCTCTGTGAAACAGCTGGAAAAGGTATGTGGGTTAGAGGGAGGGGGAGGAATTCAAAATTAATGTAATTTGTAAGTAATTGTATTATTGTAAGTAATTTGTGTGTGTGTGTGTGTGTGTGTGTGTGTGTGTTTTACCCGCCTCTGCTGGCGCACGAGCTGGCACTTTTTTTATGTCGGACATAGCGGCAGGGCTTTTGGACATAGTGGCAGGGCTTTTAGACATAGCGGCAGGGCTTTTGGACATAGTGGCAGGGCTTTTGGACATAGCGGGATGCCTCTATGTCGGACATAGCGGCAGGGCTTTTAGACACCCCGGTGCTGTGTCCGCCATAGAAGTGGGACATCTCTATGTTGGACACAGTGGCAGGGCTTTTGGACACCCCGGCGCTGTGTCCGCCATAGAGGCGGGACACCTCTATGTCGGACATAGCGGCAGGGTGGCTTTTGGCTCTAGCACCGGGGGTGCTAGAGGTAAAAGCCGCCCTGCCACTATATCCGCCATAGAGGCATCCCGCCTCTATGCCAGACACAGCGCAGGGGCATCCGAAAGCCCTGCCGCTGTGTCGGACATAGGGCGGCTTTTGCCAGCTTGCTTTGCCAGCCATAAACCTCACTGCACATCACTGTTCTGTATAGTTAGGAGTTTTCATTGAATTTAAGTTAATACAGTGATTGTCAAAAAGAGGTATAGCAGGGGAGGAGGTATAGCAGGGGAGGCTCTTATAAGCTCTATAGGCTCTTATAAGAGAAAGGAGACCTCTGCTTTGGTGCACATCACTTTTTCTAAGTTTGTTGGCCCTGTCCTGGCCTCAGGTAGCACAATTGTTGGGCTCCTTAATATCTAACTCTAGGTAAACACCAAACCTTTATGGAGTAAATCCCTCCATGCTAGGGTGTTAGACAAATATATGAACCTGGCGTGTATTATTGACTAGGAATAATGGAAATATAGTCCTGCCAGAAATCTGTCTGGCCAACTTTCAAATCCTACAACAGTTTCATTATCAAGTAGAGGAGGAGAACTTGTGATCCTTATGATAAGTATTAGCTGTGTCGCAATGTGATCAATTATAAAAGCATCTGTGAAGATGCATTTTGGCATCTTGATAAATTGGGCTTCTGCTGATGTATTCTAGCTGCCCAGCAAAAATTATCCGTTAATTACTCAATTTTTGTAATGGTTTGTGGGAAAGGCCTTGATAGAATGTGCTAAGAGAAGCTGAACAGCTTAGAGACAGCATAGTCCACAGCTGGATAGTGGGCAGAACAAGAAGTTAGGAAGAAACCTTCCTATTTTCTCAGGCTGTAATGGAGATGAAGGGCGGAGAGTGGGGTGGAGGGGACAATTGTACTTTCACATTTATAAGATTCTTTTAACATAGCTTTACAATAAAGGTAAAATAACCCATCTGGTCTACCTTGTGATGCTGACAATCTTGCAGTGAATACTGGGATTTCTAGGGCTTTGGGTGTTGGGTAACTTCATTTTCCATATTCTGAGTGATGATTCTATCATAGCTTGTGAAATTCCATGGCAACTATGGCTTCATGGGCAGGACATAAATATTATAAAATAAATAAATAATTGAGCCTGATTATTTTATACCGGCACAGTCATATAAAGTTTCTTCTTTGCATAAAGTTGTACTACACGCATAGAGAGAGAAATGAGGCACATAGTTTTAGGGGAGAGCTCTCTTTTACCCAAATTCACATGTTTGTTTAAATTACTAATTGAACATTTGTAGAAAAATAACATAAAGTGTAACGTGGGCCAGATCTCTCCGTATCTTCCGATCTTGTGCAATATTAAGCATGAGAGTATTCATATTGGCATGAGTTGGAAATTGTATTTGGATATCAAAGACCTCTATAGTTAACAAGACAGATTTTATTTGCTAAGTCATTTCTCTCCCTGCTTCTCTTGTTAAAGATTTAACTTTTTCAAATTATATAATTCTTAGGAATGAACTACAATGATTAGGATAAACTGGGATTAAAAACTGAAATAATTACTTTGTCATTTTCTCCTGCCTTTTTAGGTTACAAGGAAATGATTATGTACAACTGCTATGCTGTAGCAATTAGGAAGTTGTTAGTAAGATCATCTGTTCTGAATGAAGATTTTTTCAGTGCATTCAGCAGAGATTTTGGTGACACTGAAAAGTTAATGAAACTAGTTTCTGTTGTCAGGTAGCTTTAGGATGTCCTATGAATACAGAAACCACCGTAAGCATTTTTCTTTTGCTTTCAAATCTTGATCTTAAAAAAAGCATTTCTCTTGCAGAACAAGGACAGCATGTTGTAGCTTGTTGGAATAAAACTTGCCCACCAATGTAAAATGAGAACATTAATATTTCATGTGGGAACATGACTTGCCTTTAAACTGACAAGATCATTGCAATTTGAAAACAACATAGAAATCCAACAAGCCCCAGCAAAATTCTATTTTTGTTAAGCTTAAAAAATAGCTTTCTAAAATGTGTTTGCTACTTGGATGTTATGTTAAAACATTAAATTAATGAACCATACCTAAGCATTGTTATATCTTAATTTGCTATTTCCACTTGGATTATCTTTGTATTCATTGTTCAGCATTTATTCAAATTGGGATTACTTTTAATTTTTTTTGTCATCTTGTCACTGTCACCTCAAGTTTCCAGATCCCTCCCTCCCTCCCTGAGAATGGAGTTGTGGATGCTCTATTGCTGGAGGTTTTCAAAAAAAGGTTGGATAATCATTTGTTCAGGATGGTATAAGGACTCCTGCTATGGGTAGAGTGTTGGACTAGAAGATCTCCATGGTCTCTTTCAGCCTTATGATTCTATGATAGTACTAAAGAAATATTTTGATAGAATGTAGCAATACAAAGAATGAAGAATTGCAACAACTCACACTATATTCAGCATTATGATTTTTCATAATCAGAAAAAAACCTTATTTATTTCTTTATTTACAACGTTATGTTTTGTAATATAGGATTATCTCTGGATAAGGAGAAGAGTGGAGAATTACTCCATACCTATTGCACACCTATTCATTTCTGCCTCCTGCCTTTTATCCCTAGAGCTAGGGTGGGGCTTAGCTAGCAGCAGTAGCTCTTCCATCCCAAGAACCAGCCCATAGCTTCCTGCTGCTCTCCTCTGCCTTCTGTGCATCTATGCATCAGGCATGGGATCTAGCTGTTCTCTTTGTCATCAGCCACCTCTGGGACTGGGGGCTGTTGACTCTGCTTATGGGGGCTAATGGATGGCCCAGGCTCTGCCTCTGTTTTTATCTCTGACAGCTCCAGTCCCTCTTCTCCATCGGAGCTCTCAGATTGCCTGGATGCTGGCCTTGATTCCCACTCCACCTTCTCATCTGATTCGGCTGCTGGAGGGGCCAGCGGCTGACAGGTCACAACACTAAGACTGTTAGTAGTAAAAGCAAGTAATATAAAGTTGGTCTTTTTGATCAAGGTTAAAATAACCCAATCTGTTGTAATGTTCAGGTAGCCCTTCATGGGGATTTTCTGACATCAAGATTGAAAAGATATTTTATGGTCTTATAGATAAGGTTTGAGATGAAGAGATATTTGTTTAACCTTATGAAAGTGAAGAGTTATTAAGTCTGTTTATATGTATTGATATAAGGGTTGGAAGTCACTTCTTTATATATTTTTCTCTTTTCTTGTACTTTTTATTCTGTGTTTCCATACAGTTTTCTTTCTCTAAATTCAGTTTGTATTAGTTTTTACTATTCTAATTAATTTTTTTAAATAAAATTATATTTGGAAAAAATATAATTTTGCAGATTTTATATATTTAGAGAATAAAATATTATGCTGTATGAACACTATTTTCTATCCATAGAAGAATTCAAAATAGAAAATAACTCTGGATATTTAATATTTGAACTCCAAGTCCCAAGTTCTAAAAGATAATTGTTAAACCAAGAATATAAAAAGTTCCATTCCTCCATTAAAAGCTACAGTCCTATAATATGAATTATTATATGATGACTGTGGAAGGGATGCACAAAAGATTTTTTGTAACCAATTGACACACTTTCTACAATTTGTAATGGAAGATGGTTTTGTGGTGTTTTTGTGTTTTGTCTGTCTGTGTTTATTCAAAAATAAAAAATTCTTTTTTAAAAAGCTACAGTTCTTAGAGCATGTTTTTCATAAAATAAATGAATAAAATGAAGCATTCTATCTTTTGCCACATAATAGTTTCTCCAATAAAGAGTATCATCAAAGAATGTAGTAATATCAATACACATGAAGGAAGGTAAATGAGTAAGAATTAGCTTGAAAATTCATTTAAAATAGTCCTCTGTTTTATGAAGAACAAATATTAGGAACTTTATATAGTTGCTAAGTCCATGGTAATGTTGGCAACAAAATGAATATTTTAGAACAAAAACTTTTTAAAAAGGCATAAAAATGATTATGGCCAATGTAGTATTTTAGTTTATTTTTTTCTTGGCTCTGTCAGTCTAGCTATGCATCCCCCAAAAAACATGTTGCTTGTTTTCCTGTCAGTATTACTGGCGACAGTCAGTCTGACCTGGAAGTGAACGGAATACAGTTGCTGTCTTCTTTAAAACCCGGAAGTATTAGTAATTCACTTCACTCTCTCAGCCAACTATATTTATCTAGGATATGATGTATTTGTTTCATGTGATTGTATTGTTGGAAGATAATTTAGGGCATATGTAACAGTGCTGCAGTGCTGCAGTTAATTAAGTTATTATATAATGATTAGGGAAATATTTCATGATGCAACTCTTCTTTTAGAAAGAACAGGTGTGCAGAGAAATGCTACTGGATATGCAGAAACATGCTATGTCCTTTTTTTTGCATCTGAATATTTTCTTGATTATTTACTAATGATTTTTCCCCCAAAAAACCCTCTTTGCTAGCAATATAAGGCCTCTCAGATGCTATTAGACTGCATCTGTTCATAGTTTCCATTGACAATGGTATAAATTAAAATTTAAAGAATCAGGAACACAGAACGCTCTGTTTAATTTAGCATTATAAATGTGGAGATACCTGTTGTTAAAAACTGTAGAGAAAGATCCATATTCAAAGTAAGGAAAAATTTCTTGACTATGAGAACTAAGCAGTGGAACCTAATTCCTGGAACTGTGGCTGCTCTGTTACTGACAGTTTTCAAACAAATATTGGGCAGTCATTTGTCTGGGATAGTCTGATTGTTGTCCCGGGCAAGGGTGTTACACCACAAGTGCTGTAAAGTTGCTTCTAATTCTGTGATTCTATCACTCTGATCACCATGAAATTATAAAGAGCTATTTTGTACTTTAATTTTGCTTTCTGTAGGAAGGAACCATGATAACTAACAAATTATCTGGTTTATTTTAAGGAATTGTATACAAAGTAGTCATTTTATTTATACAGCTGTCCTGTATATTTTTCTGTGTTTATGTATTTTTGTACATTGGAGCTTCCTATGAGTAACTCATATATACCTTGCCCTATTGCCTCTAATATTCTGGTTCAAGATTTTATAATTTTGTGGTTTGTTGCTTTTCTTTAACACTAGTATCCACTTATTTTGTTGTTTAATGCCAAGATGTCACACTTCTTAGAACTGTCTGGCCACATTGTCAATATTCTGTCAGGCCTGCATTTATATTCCTTTTAGAATTTTGGCCTGCCACACTTTCTCTTATTTCATTATGCTGTTTTATTAGTATAGTCGATGGGAGGGGGGAATAGAAAGAGTAGGATTGTGGAATGTATTGTTTTTCATTCTTTACTAGAAGCCAAGGTCATCCTTTGTCTTCGCACTTTCACACCTGACCGGAAGCAGCTGGGAGGAGACGCCAGCATGGAAGAAGAAGATTGGACCATGTGATGGACTGTGGGTGTGGGGACAAGATCTTGAACTTTTAACTGGGTGGGATTCTGATGTAACTTCCAGAGTTGGAAGCCCACAGCACGATGCCAACATGCCTGTCTTATTAAATTGGAACTTTAAACATAGTTTTGCCTTCGACTCTGATTTTATTCTGCATGGTATTTGGAACGCTGACATAATTCCAACTCTCCCTTCAAAAGGGGGGCCTGGTGAGGGTTGCTGTTTCTCCAACGCTGAGCCACACTGGTCAGCGTAAAATATCAGCGAACAATTAGGAGTGAGCCTTTTGAGATAAGAAGCTGAGATGAGATGCTTCTCTGCAAATCTTCAAAGGAAAAGCAGTTTCGCTTTTAAAATTTATTGCCGCTGGCAAGAAGCCCAGCCTGTGGGGGATGAAAGGTAAAGGAATGAAGAGGCTTTATCTCAACGCGTCTAGGAGATAGCCAGAAGATCTGATGAATGGAGATCCCGGACTATTTCGGACAACTAAACGTGAGTGCATGCTCCCCCTCCTTCCCCCCAGCCAAGGCTTGGAAAAAACCCTGGAGTGGAGATTTTGACTCCTTCCAAACGGGATATTTGAAATGAGCCAATGCCCTGCAACTGAGTTGAAGACAGAATCCCTAGCAAGATGGGATTTTCAACCCAGCCAGATTTGGCAAACATCCTTCACTTGCCAGCCACCACTAAATTGGGCTTTCTTCCCAGAGTATGAATGGTTAAGATTCCAGTGGGTACCTCCTGGACCATCAACATGGGAAAGTCCCCCAAGCCAGCAGAGGGGCTCTTGGGCCAGAAATCCTCCAAGCCAGCAGAAAGGCCTTGGCACATAAACCCCCCTAACCAGCCATCATTGGGTGAACTGCAACCTGTGAATCAGGCACCCTCGGGATGGGTCTTAATCCCAGGTCATGGATGGAAGGGATTCCAATTGGTACCTGCCCTTCCTCAGTAAATGGCACCATGGCAGACAACTGGGCAGTGGCCAACCGAGGGGTTGACCTCCCCACCAGTTCCAGTCTCCCCTGCAATGCCCCAAAAGGTTCTTGCCCAATCTTCCTACAGAGAAAGGTTCTCAACAATGGAAGAAAGGATTACCAAGGGGCAAGCTACAGAATGGATGATGGAAAAATGTGATGAGGCGATTCCTAAGTTTAGAGATGTAACTAGGTCCCTTTCCTTGTGGGGGCAAATAAAATGCCACCTTTGCTGTCAACTTGGCCACAAAGCGTCAGAGTGCTTGGCTCCAGCCCCATTGCCATGAACGTGCGCACCAACCACCACGGCGGAAAACAGGCCCCAGATGCCACCACAAAAGAGTCATCTGGGCCAACAACTTCTAGAAGAGGATCCCCAACTTAAGGTGATGAAGAGTCCTACCAAGGGAGAGGCATCGGAGGAGGAAAAGGGTCAACCACCTCTAGAAGAGGATCCCCAACTTAAGGTGATGAAGAGTCCTACCAAGGGGGAGACCTCGGAGGAGGAAAAGGGTCAACAAACTGAATTGAATTGAATTTATTATATTTCTATGCCGCCCTTTTCCCCGAGGGGACTCAGGGCGGCTCACAACCCAAGTCAAGGGGGGAGGGGTACAAATAAGGAATAAAAAAGACGAACAAGACAATACCAAAATTTAAAAGCACACAACAACCATACCATTCGAGAGGGGACAAAAGCTCATTAGCCCCAGGCCTGTCGGAACAGCCAGGTTTTAAGGGCTTTGCGGAAGGCCTGGAGGGTGGTGAGGGTTCGAATCTCCACGGGGAGCTCGTTCCAAAGGGCCGGAGCAGCCACAGAGAAGGCCCTCCTCCGGGTGGTCGCCAGTCGACATTGTCAGCGGATGGAATTTGGAGGAGGCCCAATCTGTGGGATCTGATTGGTCTATTGGAGGTAATTGGCAGCAGGCGGTCTCTCAAGTACCCAGGTCCAATACCATGAAGGGCTTTATAAGTGACGACTAGCGCCTTGAAGCGTATCCGAAGACCAATAGGCAGCCAGTGCAGCTCGCGGAGGATAGGTGTAACGTGGGTGAACCGAGGTACACCCTCAATCGCTCGCGCAGCTGCATTCTGGACAAGCTGAAGTCTCCGAATGCTCTTCAAGGGCTGCCCCATGTAGAGCATGTTGCAGTAGTCTAGTCTTGAGGTCACAAGGGCACGAGTGACTGTTGTGAGGGCCTCCCGGTTCAGGTAGGGACGCAACTGGTGCACCAGGCGAACCTGGGCAAACGCCCCACTGGTCACAGCCGACAAGTGGTGTTCAAAAGTCAGCTGTGGGTCCAGGAGGACTCCCAAATTGCGAACCCTGTCTGAGGGGCGTACTGTTTGACCCCTCAGCCTGAGAGATGGAAAACTTGGCCAATTAGTGGGAGGGAAACACACCAGCCACTCGGTCTTATCCGGATTGAGTGCAAGCTTGTTAACCCCCATCCAGACCCTAACAGCCTCGAGGCACTGACACATCACGTCAACCGCTTCACTGAGTTGGCACCGGCGGACAGATACAGCTGTGTATCATCCGCATACTGATGGTATTTTATCCCGTGCCGTCTCATCCAGCGGCTTCATGTAGATATTAAACAGGAGGGGGGACAGGACCGAACCCTGCGGCACCCCATAATTCAGGGGCCTAGGGGTCGATCTCTGCCCTCCGACCAACACTGACTGCGACCTGTCCGAGAGGTAAGAGGAGAACCACCGTAGAACAGTGCCTCCCACCCCCACCTCCCGCAGTCGTCGCAGAAGGATACCATGGTCGATGGTATCGAAGGCCGCTGAGAGGTCAAGGAGCACTAGGACGGAGGCATGACCCCCATCCCTGGCTCTCCAGAGATCATCGGTCAGCGCGACCAAAGCGGTTTCTGTGCTGTAGCCAGGCCTAAATCCCAACTGAAAGGGATCTAGATAATCGGTTTCCTCCAAGGACCGCCGGAGGAAAAAAGCAAGCACGCTCTGGAAGAGGATCCCCAACTTAAGGTGAGAAAGAGTCCTACCAAGGGGGAGGCCTTGGAGGAGGAAAATGCTGAAGATGACCCAATGGTGAATGCACCCATCCGCCCCTTCGCCTTCCAAGTCAACCTCCAAGTGCCTAAGACGGAGTTGGAGGGGGAAATTGAAGCAGTTGTGAGCACCAGTTGCGCTCAATGCTTAATCAGCACGTTGATTGTCAAGCAACTAGGCATAAGCACAAGACCTCTAACCTGTCCCATTCAGGTTGAGCAGGTAGATGGAATGCTAATTGGAGGGGCCCAACCCACACTAGTAACTGAACTGGTGAAGTTACAAGTGGGCCACCACTGCGAGCTTCTCAGAGTCACTGTTGCTCCAGAGATGCCAGAGAAAATAATCTTGGGGCTTGCATGGCTTGACAAGTGGAAACCTACGATAAAGTGGGAAGACGGTGGTAGGAAATTGATGATTGTGGATGAGCCAATACCACCGATGGAGGAAAAGGGCCAGCCAGGGATGATTGAATCCAAGAGCCCAGAACCTGCAGCAGAGACAAAAACCCCAGCTGTCCAACAAGAACCCAAAAACTTGTTGAGAGATGTTTTGTTGAGAAAACTGCAGCATGACAGTAATGGAAGCTGATGACAGCTATGAAATTGGTGCTCCCAACAGACCAGTCTGGACTGCTACAACGAGTGGCCAGCACTAACAGACCATGGGAAGAGGTCGCAATGGACTTCATCGTGCAACTCCCAGACAGCAGTGGAAACAGAGTAATCTGGACAGTTATGGACTTGGTTTCTAAGCAGGCGCACTTCATCGCTTGCTCAGAGTTGCCGTCCGCAAAGAAATTAGCGAAAATGTTTGTGAAACACATTTATCGCCTGCATGGATTGCCCAAGAGGATCATTTCAGACCGCGGAGTTCAGTTCACAACCAAGTTCTGGAGCAAGATCCTGAGATCCATTGGGTCCACACAAGAACTGAGTTCAGAGGTTCATCCCACTATGAACTGCACAGCAGAGAGAGCCAATGCTGTAGTGGAACAATACATCCGGTGTTTTGTGGACTATCAGCAAGACAACTGGTCAGACTTGCTACCTTTCGCTGAAGTGGCGTACAACAATGCAAGTCACAGCAGCACTGGATTTACTCCTTTCCAGATTACCAGTGGCATGGAATTTGTTCCCATGCCTGAGTTGCCTAGAGAACCTCCCTCCTCCATGTCTTTGAATAAATGGATGGACATCCTAAAGAAAGGTTGGGAGAATACG
Organism: Thamnophis elegans; assembly: GCF_009769535.1. NCBI lineage: Eukaryota > Metazoa > Chordata > Lepidosauria > Squamata > Natricidae > Thamnophis > Thamnophis elegans. The sequence continues at coordinate 41,574,560 of NC_045549.1, read as the reverse complement.
AAGAAGGCTCTAGCAGATGCAGCAGAAGCCTACCAGAAGCTAGCTGATAAACACTGCTCGCTCCAGAACCCCTTCCTTATGGGGGCCAAAGTTTTTGTTCTACCAAATACTTAAGATTAGGAATGCCTAGCAAGGAATTTGGTCCAAAATTTCTAGGTCCATTCCCTATAGTGAAGATAGTTAACCCATTTAGAGTTCAGCTCAGTCTACCCAGAAGTCTAGGGAAATTTGGCCCGGAATTTCAATGTAGCTTGTTGAAACCAGTAAATGGGTCTTGTTTAAACCAGTAAATGGGTCTAGCATAAGAGCATCCACCCAAACTTTCTCTCCTCCTATAGAGATAGAAGGGGAAACACCATCTATAGTGATAGAATGGAAAACACAATTTGAGGTGGAAAAGATTGTAGACTCTTGGTTGAATAGGGGTCGCTTGCAGTATTGCAAGCAATGGAAAGGTTACCCTTTGTCTGAAGCCACTTGGGTGAAAAGCTGGAACTTAAAAGTGGAAAAGTTAGTAGAACAATTCCATGAGAAGTTTCCCGATAAGCCAAAGGGTCTCCTGGGGGGGGGGGAGTGGGTGGTTAAATTTTTATATGTTAACTTTTATGTTATTCTCTTTTCAGGAAACATTTTTCTTCTGAGGAGAGGCCACCTGTCAGGCCTGCATTTAGATTCCTTTTAGAATTTTGGCCTGCCACACTTTCTCTTATTTCATTATGCTGTTTCTTTAAGTATAGTCGATGGGAGGGGGGAATAGGAGTAGGATTGTGGAATGTATTGTTTTTCATTCTTTACTAGAAGCCAAGGTCATCATTTGTCTCCGCACTTTCACACCTGACCGGAAACAGCTGGGTGGAGATGCCAGCGTGGAAGAAGACGTTTGGACCATGTGATGGACTGTGGGTGTGGGGACAAGATCATGAACTTTTAACTGGGTGGGATTCTGATGTAACTTCCAGAGGGCCGAGGTGGCACAGTGGTTAAATGCAGCACTGCAGGCTACTTCAGCTGACTGCAGTTCTGCAGTTCGGCTGTTCAAATCTCACCGGCTCAGGGTTGACTCAGCCTTCCATCCTTCCGAGGTGGGTAAAATGAAGACCCGGATTGTTGTTGGGGGCAATATGCTGACTCTGTAAACCGCTTAGAGAGGGCTGAAATAGCAGTAGACCTATATACCGCTTCATAGGGCTTTCAGCCCTCTCTAAGCGGTTTACAGAGAGTCAGCATATTGCCCCCAACAATCTGGGTCCTCATTTTACCCACCTCGGAAGGATGGAAGGCTGAGTCAACCCTGAGCCGGTGAGATTTGAACCGCTGAACTGCTGATCTAGCAGTAGCCTGCAGTGCTGCATTTAACCACTGCGCCACCTTGGCTGAAGCGGTATATAAGTCTAACTGCTATTGCTATTGCTAATTGGAAGCCCACAGCACGATGCCAACATCCCTGTCTTATTAAATTGGAACTTTAAGCATAGTTTTGCCTTCGACTCTGATTTAATTCTGCATGGTATTTGGAACGCTGACAATTCCCCTGAATCCTTTTCAACTATTTTCTTTTGATTTCACCATTTTGCTTTGCCTTGTCATACATCCTAACTGTTGTGGGTGTCCTTTCTTTTTCTATTTTATTCTTCAGCATGTAATCCAGGGGTGGGTTGCTGCTGGCATTATTGCCAATTCGGCGAGCAAAAAGATTTGCTTTAAAAAAGAAAAAAAATACATTTCTGCAATGAAAATTGTTTTGCGCATGCGCAGAACCGAAAATCAAGATGGCAAGAGGAGAACTGGTTTGGGGCTGTGTGCGTCAGGGCTGGGTTGCTGCTGGTTCCAGCGACCCAGGCTGCCAAGTTACCTCCTATTCAGCCGAACTGGGCCAAACCAGTAGGAACCTACCTCTGATGTAATCACAATAATCCAGGGAGAAGTTTATAAGAACTATAGCTTTTATTGTCACTACCAAACATTTTTCTCATTTTAAAATTAATTAGTATTTTTTATTTTGTATTGATACTGCATAATCCTAAGATAATAAGACTTAATGGAACATGGGAATGTATAAACACCGTAGTCATTTTTTGTGTGTTTGAGCAAGGAAGTGACTTTTTGTTATTATCTTTAAACGATTATGAACACGTACCTTTAAGATTACAATTCAAGTTAACCTCTTTAGAATATTATCCCAGTTCTCACAACAAAAGAATTTGGAGTAATTCACATTATAAAATGTAGACTGATAATCTTTACCTTACCTTGATAATAAATATTTGTTCTTAATTTGTCAATTTTGATAGAAAATTTTCTTAGGCTAGGATTCTGAACTTCTCTGAAATCTACCTTTCCATCTACCTAACCTCTCTTCCTTTCCTCCTCACTCTGGAATTTAAAGTGAGGCAATTAACATCCAGAGGACACAGTATTGGATGGCAAAGCTAGGTTAAAGAAGTGACATAAGGATGAAAATAAGGATGTTTATACCTTTAAACCATTGTTTTAAGCCTAAAGGTGGGTTTTTAGATTTCACAGTCTTAACCTTCCTTTACAAACTCTATTACACATGTTACATGCAAAGATTGGAAGCAGATTTCCTTATTTGGTAAATGGGCTTTAAGAATCCATTAAGAATACCCTCAAAACCTAAAGAATACATTCTTAAAATAATACATTTGAGTGTCAATGGTATGTATTTAACAGTTGTTAATTGTATTTACAAAGTAGAACTTGTCCTCTTTACTTTGTATAATCAGCATAATATTTAAAACAGAGCCAAATACGTTGCCAGACTTCTGTGGCTTCCAGGCACCTGAGAATTCTTGTTGCTTAGTATGTAAGAATGGGAGAGGTGACCAAAGTTTTTAAGTGTATAAGAAGAAAAAGCAACTAGAAAAAAAAATGGATTTTTGTCAAGGCTTGGAAAGCAGATGTAATATGGTGTGTGTCTTCAGTGTTTGTATTTTCCATTTTAGAAATCTTTAAAAAAAAATTATCTAAAAATTGATTCTAGGAATGAAAATGATGGTAGACAGAAGAAATCATTATAGCTGATTACGACCAACCTTAGTTCATATTAGCATTTTGCTCCAAAAATACTAACCAGGTTATCAGAAGTATGCATTCACTAAATTTTGTGTATCATGTCTCATAACTTTTAATAGTCCTATCATCTGTAATTTTGTTGTATTTGGAATCAAGCAGAAGCCTTTATTCCCCTTAAAAGATTTTTTTAGAAAATTATAGCTCTATTCAGTGGACATGCTCAGGTAGATACTAAACTCTGTGTTACTAGTAGATCCAGTATCTGTATACAGTAAGGTAAACAGATTATAGTTGTCCTAAATTTCTCAACATTTAGTAAAGGTAAAGGTTCCTCTCGCACATATGTGCTAGTCGTTCTTGACTCTAGGGGACGTGCTCGTCTCCGTTTAGTTCACTATTATTATTCTCTATACCAAAGACAGAGAGATTCATTGTGTCTTTCCATAGGGATAAAGAAAAAAATAGAGACAAATCATTATATTTCTTTAGTGTGGCTATTCTACTGTTGCATATGTAATCTTCAGTTCTTAAAAAAAAGGATTAAAAATTGGTTTCATGAAGGATTGAATTTTAGTGACAAAATTGTAAATGTTTTGCAAAAGGCTTTCAGTGCAGTCTTCCTCTACCTACTAAAGGAATGGGGTTGGGTCTTGTTGGGCCAATAGCATGAAAGTACTGCAGGTTATTAGAACCGTTTGTTTTTCTTCTGTGAAATTGCAGAAGGCATGATGCCAGCATTTTAATGAAGCATTAAAATTATTATAATTCTTTTTGAAGTTTTACCTTGAAACTTAAATTATGCTATGATGTTAATTAGCTCAGGGCTTTTTAATGATATGTTTCTATAAAATCATATGTGTTTTACCATATGTCATAATGGTATTATCTAAGATTAGAAATTTAGATTCCTGTTTCCTAGATTTTTAGATATAAGGTAATGTACAAAAATCTACTTGCAACTGTTAGGATTTCTTCTTGTTGCAAGCACTACATGAATTGACAAGAAAACACACACACACATTTTTCGTAAAGCACTATGGTTACAATTCAGATTCTTAAGTGTACCAATGGTTATACAGATTCATTTCTCACTATACATGTTGAGCAAGGAAAGTATACTTTTGTCCGTTACAATATTTGTCTGGAATTTTGGATAATTAAATGATCTGAAATGTTTATTTTGTGGATGAAAATGCTTTCATTGGATATAAAGTTCTTTGTAGAGAAGACATCCAGTTTTGACAATATTTGAATATACATTTAAAAGGTATTTAATAATCTTATAAATATTTTTTCTGTGTAATGCATTTTTATTCAGGATTTAGTACATTTGCTATTAATATGCTTAGATTGCAGCTTTTGCTCTTTCAAATTCATAAGTAGTTGTGCCAAATCTATCAACTACTTTTTTGCTGGTAGCTATTTTTTTGCTAGTAACTTTGAAGGATGTTGACATTTTTTTAAAAAAAATACCTATACAAGAACTGAATGCCACTGCTGAATGCTGTTTTTCATTAATAATCTAATGTCCTCATTCTAAAAAAGTGGCCTTTCTATCTTTTAGGATGCTAGCCATAGAGATCTCTTTTTACTTGGTGAGTAATTCTTCACATGCCTCTTAAAGTTTCAACACTTTTTTGCTTTGGGTGTTCATATGACTCACCACATTAATCCACATCCATTATCTCTTTCCCTCATTACAGAATTGATACTTATGCAAAGGCAGACAAATATTGACATCCTTCCAAAGGTACCAGCAAAAAAATCTAAACTGTGTTAACCTCAGTACATCAAAATAGAGGTTTAAATCTAAAGGTGTTTAACTTTATACAAACACATTCACGACATGAGTTTTAGGTTTCATGGGCCAAACTGTTTCTATATCATTGGATTAGATTTCTTTATGAACTCTAATAATGTATCCGTGCCTTACAGAGGCAGAATTCTTTAAATTCCACAAGCATAATTTTATTAATTCAAAGAACTTGAATGATAATGTTCCATTGTAAAAATTTGTTCTGTTTCGAGGTAAAGTTTGATTCCAATGAATGATGCAAGATTACAGTATCTAAATCTGGCAGGGAGAATAGAATAAAATAACAGAGTTGGAAGGGGCCTTGGAGGTCTTCTAGCCAATCCCCTGCTTAGGCAGGAAACCATATACCACTTCAGACAAATGGTTATCCAATCTCTTCTTAAAAACTTCCAGTGTTGGAGAATTCACAACTCTGGAAGCAAGATGTTCCACTGATTAATTATTCTAATTGTCAGGAAATTTCTCCTTAGTTCTAAGTTGCTTCTCTTCTTGATTAGTTTCCACCCATTGCTTCTTGTCCTGCCTTCATGTGCTTTGGAGAATATCTTGCCTCCCTCTTCTTTGTTACAGCCCCTGAGATATTGGAATACTGCTATCATTTCATCTCTAATCCTTCTTTTCATCAGACTAGACATACCCAGTTCCAGCAACCGTTCTTTATATGTTTCAGCTCCAATCCCCTAATCATCTTTGTTGCTCTTCTCTGCACTCTTTCTAGAGCAGTGGTAGTCAACCTGGTCCTACTGCCCACTAGTGGGCGTTCCAGCTTTCATGGTGGGCGGTAGGAGTTTTGTCCGATACTGAAGGACTTTCCTTTTTTTCCACGTTACGTAAGTGAAACTAAATGGCACTATAGTGCGACCGCAAACAAAAGAGCCTCGCCCCAGAATAGCTCATGCATCTCCTCCCACATCACCCAGCTGTAACAGACAAGCAGAGCTGGTAGCCGACACCCCCCACAACCCAATCCATGATGCGCGAGAGGCATGCTCAGATTATGATACATGGCGCAGGCTCTTTTGTTTGTGGTCGCACTGGTCAGTACGCAGTTAGATTTATGAGAGTGAGTATGTGCCTACAGCTTTAAACAAAATATTGTGAAATATTATGAGCACATGTCTCAAAAAAAGAAATACGCTCGTGGCTATTTGCCAGAGTATCTGAAGATGGGTTTCAATGAATCTGTTGTAAATAAACCACATCCAATGTGTTTATTGTGTCATAAAACATCCAACGAGGCAATGAAGTCAAGTCGATTGCGAGAACATCTTTCTACAAAGCATCCAAATGTATGTACGTTATTTTGATGAAAACAATACTTATGAGAAGAAATGCTATTCGCAATAAATCTCATTACAGATACAAGAGGATTATCGATATTTAATATATTCTGTGAAATCATACTTTACAATAAATAATTGAATAATATTGTTGCATGTGCTACTGATTGAGCACCATCAATGGTAGGTCGCTATCATGGATTTGTGCTTATTTGAAGGAAGAAGTGCCAAATGTTTTATGTATTCATTGTGTGGTGCACAGACAACATCTTGTAGCAAAACATCTAAGTACAAGTCTCTATTCATCATTAACTATAATAATTTGAGCCGTAAACAAGATCAAATCCAATGCAAAAAATGATAGAATGTTTCGACAGCTATGTCAGGACAATAATGAAGATTTTATTATGTTACTTTTGCACACAGAAGTTCGGTGGCTGTCAAAGGGTACGTCTTTGGCTCATTTTGTAGCATTATATGATAGTGTCATACATTCTTTTGAAAGTAATAATGAGACCAATCTGTGTCAACAGTTAAAAACAGTAAAGAATGATGCCTTTTATTTGGCAGATATTTTCAAGAGATTTAATGATGACAATTTGCAGCTCCAAGGAGCTAATAAAACTCTTATAGGTTGCCAAAGTATTGTCTCATTATTTATTGACAAACTTGAACTACTTCGTTATAATCTATTGAAGAGAGAATTTCATCAGTTTCCTGAATTATCATCTATAAAAGATTATGTAACTCCAGAGGATATTGACAGATTCAGTAGCAACCTCAACGAACTTAAATTGGACATGGAAAAACAATTTGAGGATATAGTATTTTATAATTGAAGGTGTATGACTGGATGAAAAACCCTTTTACCGCAAATATTGAAGAGGCTGATGCAACTTGCCAAGCAGAACCGTTAGAAATTAGATATGATGAAGAAAGTAAACATAAATTCGATAGTGGTGGATATGAAAACCTATGGCAAAATTAAAAAAAATGCCTGTCTTATATCCAAATATGTGGAAAATGATATTCAGTTTATTGATACCTTTCCCTACCTCATATCTTTTGGAATCAGGCTTTAGTGCTGTTAATCATATTATGACCAAAGAAAGAAATCGCCTGAATATTTCTGAAAGAGGAGACCTTCGTTTGTTCCTTACAAAAATTGAGCCAGATATCCAGTATTTAATAATTAATTAAATGTAATTTCATCAGACTTCATGCTTCTATGTATGCAAGTATAAATAAAAAGATAGATTTAACTACAATAAGTTGTTTTATAAAGATTTATTCTGCCAAACTTAGCGAAATTCCGACATAAAGTATTTCGTAAGTAATTATTATTATATGCTTTAACTTGCTGTAACTATGCTTTATAAATTTTGTAAAGTTAAGTTACTTCCCTACTTTATAAATCACCATTACTGTGGAACCGGTGGGCGATTAGAAAATTTTACTACTAACAGAGATAAAAAAGTGGGTGGTAGGTATAAAAAGGTTGACTACCCCTGTTCTAGAATCTCAAAATCTTTTTTTACATTATGGAGAGAAAGCTCAGAAAAACTCAGTAAGGAACAAGATACAGCTAGTCCTTCACTTACAACCATTCGTTTAGTCACAGTTATAACAGCACTGAAAAAGGTGACTTACGACCGGTTTTCCACACTTATGACTGTTGCAGCATCCCAGTTGGTCATGTGATCAAAATTTAACTGCTTGACAATTGACTCATATTTCTGATGGTTACAGTGTCCAGGATCATATGATTCATTTTGCGACTTTCTGGCAAGCATTGGAGAAGCCAGATGCACTTAACAATCATGTTAACTTAACAAGTGCAGTGACTCACTTAACAACTGTGGCAAATAAGGTTGTAAAATGGGGCAAAACTCACTTAACAAATGTCTTAATTAGCAACAAAAATGCTCAATTGTGGTCGTAAGTTGAGGACTACCTGTTCACCACAGTTTAAAAGATTTCCCTCTTAAGTTTTCTTTTGTTTGGTCATAACATATTATGTTTTTGCTTTTGCTGATCTAGATTCTATGTCTGAACTATATGTATAAACATTGACTTTCCTGCTTTGATTAAAACAGTTTTTCAATAAAGCACTAAACATTAAATTTATATTTCATATGATAATTTAACTTGAGAATGATGATATTGTCATTTTGCCTTTTGCTAAAAGCATATACAGATGCATGTAAGAGAGCCAAGCCAAGTCCCAACGGTGCAACTGGATAAGTGAATGTACAGATTTTCATGTAGAGATAATCATAAATTAGAAAAAATAATCATGTTACAATTATAAAGTGACATACTTGTCTATAATGTAAGATGTTGAACTGAAAAAGAAACTTGTATAGTAAGCCTAAATAGGAGTCACTATTTTATACAAAAGGATCTTTGAGGGCCATGTATTAATTAGAAAACCATGTTTATTTTTGTTTATTTTTTAATTTTTCTTAATTTGCATTAATTTTTTATCTTTTAAAGTTATTTTTAAATTAGTTATTTTAATTAAAAATATAACTAAGAAATAAAGAATATGTTTATTTCTTTTTTATTGCTGCATTAATATCAGATACGAACAGATAAGAACAAGATGTAATACATAACATATATATTTGATTATTAAATGGAATTGTTTTATTTTCATTTTATTATATACATATATATATACAGAGGACTTAAATTTAACTTATGTAATTGCCACTCAATACCTATTGTACAATGAAAGCCAAATCCTGAAACCAGTTCTTATTAGTAAGTTCTGGTGACTTAAAACATTTTGATTTCATGGGAAGTTGCCAACATTCCTAGAAGACTTTATAATTTCTGTATGATATAATAAACCTTCTTGCTGACTTTTAGTTTCAAAGAATAATGAAGAAAGCTGCCATTGATTCAACTGAGTGTGTAAAATTCACTCTTATCAAACTTCAGTACATGTTTCATTTTCACTCATTTTGAGCATCATATTTCCTGGTGTATAATGAAATGAACATGATGAAACTTACTACTGAGAGCATTTTCCCCTGGCTTGGCTAATATACCTTGCCAATAGTTTTGAATCCATTTGTCTTCTCTGTCTAAGGTGACCAGATGTCCCGATTTTGGCGGGACAGTCACAATTTATAACAATTTTTCCCGTGTCCCGGGGCATTTTAAAAAAGTCCCGATTTTATGGCTTCATATTGAAAGCCCAGTGGATTTGCTTAAGAAATCCTAACCGGGGCAAGACAAAAGACACTCTGTCTAATCCCTCTCTCTGTCTCAGTACTTTCATTGAAGAAAAACGTTAAAGCAAGAAAACAGAGCCTCCCCGCCCATTTTACTTATTTTTATAAGAAAAGATGACCCAGTACCATAGAGCTCCAGGAAATAGTTTGGCTAGTGAAGTAGCGAGTGTTCCTTCCTGGATTTCCCAGAGGGGAGGGGCACGGAGGTTGGAGGTCGGCTCGTGTGGGAAAAATGGTGAAATATTTTTCTTTGAAAAATATTTCCCTGGGACTATTTCACCATTTTAATTTGCTCAGTTCTTTGTATTAACATCTACATCATTCTGGATTGACTTGGAGTGCCTGCCTGCTGAGCTGAGTTTTTTTCTTTTATTTTTTTAATGTATTTTAAAATAATATTTTATTTATTGTGCATAGGATTTTTTTAAATAGTTTTATTCTGTGTGGATTCTTTTTTTAAATTTTCTTAGACTATTTAAAAAAAGATTCTATCCAAAATAAATTGAAGTGAAACCATTTTTAAAAATTCTATGCACAATACTTTGAAATATATTTTGCATAGAATTTTTAAAAATAGTTTTACTTCAATTTATTCTGTGTGGAATAGTTTGAAATGTTTTACTTCAATTTATTCTGTGTGGATTCTTTTTTTAAATTGTCTTAGACTATTTAAAATACAAAATACCAGCTACAGTTATTCACTTAAGAACTGTGGCAAGAAAGGTGGTATAGTGACCAAAGTTACAATGGCATTGAAAAAAGTGACTGATGACCATTTTTCAGACTTAGCGACCATTTTCACACTTAGCGACCGTTGCAGCATCCTCATGGTCATGTGATCAAAATTTTGATGTTTGGCAACAGTTACAATTTATATTTGTAAATTGTAGTTATGTTGAAATAAAAAAAATATTACAATACTATTTTTGCGTTGTATGAAAATTTTTGTTGCTCCGTATAAATTTTTTAATCAAGCCCCCCCCCCTCCCCGGTCAAAGGTGTCCCTCTTTACCAATCTGAAAATCTGGTCACCTTATCTCTGTCCCTTGCTGCTGCATTTCCTTCTTTCCAACTTTATGCTGGGGCACTGGGCTTTTTCAGACCCTTTGAATTAAGATAAAAATTCTTATATTCATACTGTCTAAGTGTCACATATTTCAGTAGCATAGCTTATATTCTATGACATTTAAAATTTAGGAAATTGTTCTGGTTCACTGGATCTGTAAAAGCTATTTTTAAAAATGCAATAATTAAATCAATGTGAACATTTTAAAAGTGTTTTATACATACAAATGCTATTTATAAGCAACGGGGATTTTTAATTTTTTTTTTATTTTAAACACATAAACACATCAATAAAAACAAACACATGACTTAAAACAACATAGGAACAAGAAGTTCCATCATATATCATACAGCAGTTCCGTATCGGTTTCTTTACAGTTAGTGTTTTCCCTTCTATACATTTCTATCTTGCATTCATGGTCTCCTTATTCGTTATCCATTTTTATGTACAATTCTATATTTATTTATACTTAGCTATTTATAACAAAATATTGTTTACCTATATTGTGTTTTATATTCTTACTGTCATTTATTCTCTTACATACAATTATAGGTGTACATTCACATAGTTATTCTTTTTCTTTGCCGTTCTTATATTTTTGTTATTCTAAACTAAACTAAAGTAGTTAGGTAGGTAGGTAGGTAGATAAAGGGATAGAGAGAGAGAGAGGGAGAGAGAGAGAGAGAGAGAGAAATACAGTAGGTGGGTAGGGAGAGAGAGAGGGTGTAGGTAGATAGGTAGAGGGATAGAGAAAGAGAAATACAGTAGATAGGTTTCCTCGAAAATATGACATCTCTTGATAATAAGGCCATGCCACATTTTCTGGTGGGCAAAAATATAGGACCTTCCCCACAAATAAGACCCCTGGACAACCCCTCCACCTCCGGCCAGGCAGAGTGCCGCTCACCAACCTAGCGGTATCCCGAAGGTGCCAAGCTGCGGGAACCAGGGGGGTGGCAAAGGTGATTGTGTTGCTTGGCGCCTTCGGGATACCACTAGGTTGGTGAGCAGCGCTGTGCCCAGATGAAGAGGGAGGTTACCAGGTGACTGCTCTTTTCCGAGCAGGCTCCCAAAGAGCCAGGCACAGCCTCAGGGGTGAGTGGCTGTGTTGCACTGTTGCAGCAGCGCAACACAACAGCTATGAAGTGACCACGCTCATGAGCAGCCATCCAGCATTTTTGAGGACTTTATTTACCATTAAACAACCCATGATCCATTTGGTCATCATTTCAGAGCTATTTCCTTACTTAAACAGAAAAGTATAATGAGCACAGGTAGGCAACAATGTCATTGAGAGCAGAATCGACTTGCTAGCTTCCCCAGTGAATCTTTAAAATCTTCCTTCCTCCCTCCCTCGCTCCCTTCCTTCCATCCTTGCTCCCTCCTCCCTCCCTCCCTCCCTTCCACTTCTTCCTTTCCCATCCCATCCCATCCCATCCTGCAGGTAGTGGCTTCCCCTCTCCCTTACCCTTATTTTGCCTCATCTCCTTCTTTTGTTCTTCTTCCTTGTTTGTTCTTCCATTGCTTCTTCCTTCCTTCTTTCCTGGCTTCCTTATCTTCCTCCCATTCTCAGGAGGCCGTAAGTGGTTGCTGTAATAAGGAGGAGAGTGTGGGAAGGGTGAGGGAGTGTGCAAACGGTGTGAGTGCAGAGGCACTGGGAGAGAGTGCACTATTTCTCCAGTGACTTTCTTCCCGCCAACCTCCCACAAGCAAAGAAAAAAGAAAAAAAGAAGGAAGATGGAAAGGAACATCATGCCACTTTTTTCCAGGTTCCCTATTGACTTGTAAGAAGCTGCCAAAGAGCATTGAAAATGGGGATCAAATGACTGCACCACCTGGCATGTGGCATGGTGGTGGCATTGAATAGCAGCAGCCCTGCAGTGCTGAAGTGGCAAAGTATTTCCCAAATTACATTCCCTTGAGAGCAAAATGTCCCAAGCATTCTGTAGGTCAGCTCATTTGAAGCTCCTTTGTTGACAAAGTTCTGCCCTATGATCAAATATTACAAATTATTAAACAGACACAGGACTTTTGGTAGTATACAGATGATACAAATACATTATTTGCTCTTTCCATATAAATGATGTAATTTTTCTCATTCAACATATTTCATTCCTGCAGCTATGATTTCACATATTGCTGGAGCTAGGATAATCTTTACTATCATGCTGTGGTTGATGTATTTCTTCCTTTTCCTTCTTTTTTCCCCTCCCTTGAGGTATAGACAAGGCAGACTATGCTTTTATACTGAAATTTCAGGTGGAATGAAGTGGTTATAAAAGCATCTATCAACACATCGAGAGCTTGCCAAGCCAAGTATTTGGGTTGGAAGTCATACCTTCCCAACTGCTTGAAAACAGGAAGTATCTTTGTTAAATGGTAGTGCTTTGCTATTAGGACTAAAAGAATATTTAACAATTCTTAGCAAGTATGTGTTCTATAATTAACAATATTGGATGAGAATTCTAATATGCAGCCATACATGTACCTGTGTACTTGCATGTTGTGAATCCATTTAGCTTTTTCATTTTACTAAAATTTCAGCACTTTATATACAAGCAGTCCCTATCAAAAGCCAGCCCAGACACATCTTATCCTTGGTGATTCTTGTAAAGCACTCAGAATCTGTCAGAAACTGCCTGCAGGATTGCAACGGCTCCTGAGTGATTAATTACCAGAGAAGTCTGGTTGCAGATTTCATTACATATAATTGTTGCTTTCTCTCAGAGGGGTTTTTTTAAAAATCCCATCTGAAAAGTGTAAAAAACAAATTCTTGGGGTTAGTACTTCTTTGCAAGGAAACTAGATGATTCAGTTTGTTATGTAAATAAAGTTTTCTTTTTTCTTTTTACAGTTTGTTATTTAGATTCACTCCACCCAACTGAGTTCATTTGAAATACTTAAAATCATTTTTGAGAAGTCCGGAATGGATTTGTTTCAAGAATTCCAAGTTGGGATTTATTTCTTCTGTTAATTTCTGCTTATTAAAATGAAGCAGCTTAGGATAATTAGCTAAGAAGGTTGCTTTAAAAGAAGCTGAATCCGAAGTCTCTGGAAGTGTGTAGCCTTATACATTGCACTAACCACTTATATCTCCATGGTTGTTTTTTTTTTTTTTTTTGTTTTGGTGCCTGTACATTTACAATTGGCACCTGCAATTTTGAAAGCTAAGGATTTATACAAGTTTTTTTAGGCTTATGGGTAGGAGCAGAGGTTTGCCCAAACTGGTAGTGGAAATCATGGATGCCGCCCCTCGGGCTGTACGGCATCCTGTACATAGATTTAGAACTGAAATACTGATATTTTACTATAGCTGCTAAGAGAATTTAACTGGCGTAATTTATAATATACTATTTTATATGATTCATTAGAATAAAAATGTTTTTAACCTTCCCAGGATATAATATAAAACAAACAGAATATATAGGAAAACCAGTTATGATTGATTTGCATGTTTTATTCATAGACACATTAATAGGACATTTTACCTTTTAGTGATGCACTGCTATGCTTCTTTTTGAAAAAAAAAGTGAAGGAACAGCAACAGATTAAATTGCATATTAGTATCTATTTTTTAAATGGAACTCTGAGTTTTCTTAAATGTATTTAAAATAAACAAATCAATATTATTACATGTAATTTGAAGAAGCATTTTAAACTTGAAGTAAAATGTCCTGAAGATTTAAAAAAGCATGTATTAGTAACTTGAACACCTTTTAAATTCAAAATATGAAACAGTAAGACATTTGAAAACCTGCAATAGGAAAGTGTCAATTCTGTAAATTATAACCTAGTTAGAACCAAGAAGAAAAAGAGTTGGTTAGAGAATTTGAGCACAAATGTGTATAATGATTAATATATTAGATTTGGACTGTGGGTGATGGTGGTGAGAGTCCCATTCAACTGTGGATTGGGTAACTTTGGCTAGTAACAAAAATGCTCAAAATACTTGACTCTATTATTATTGAAAGGATAACTTTAAGAGAGCATTTTTGTTTACTGCCTTAAATACAATAGAAGAGAGAGAGAGAAAGAAAAATGTGAAATTTGATAGTGTTCATCAAATTGACATCCTGTTTTCATGCTTCCTGCACATTGGTCAAAAGGTTGTGTTTAGATAGATTTATGTGAATTGAAGTCTGAAGAGCACCAGGTTGAATTCAGATGCAGAAATCATTTTTATGTTACATTGAGGCAAGCCAAATACATACTTTTTAGATGTTTATCCTTCCAATGCGATGTCAGATTTTATGCATTACAGAAGAAAACTATATTTAATTTATATGTTAGGTATTCATATTCATCTCATGTAAGTTGACCTTTTTGGATTCCCTTCAAAGAAATATCCTCTCCTCCTGAATTGTCAAATCTTGTTGGAACTGCAACTCATCTGTTTCTTTTCTGCTTTATTAATCTTCTGGGTAATATCCATATAAATGTTTATGCCTTGTCTGTGCCTTACAAAGTACTGCTACTTGATATTGCAGATTCTTCCTGAACACCTGCTGTCAAATTCATCATGTCTTTTCTTGTCAGCTTCCACAATGTTTCAGGTCTTGAGCAAGTGTGATATGATTGAAATGTTGTGCAGCCTGATTCTTAAAAAAAGAATTTATATCTATTACTATTTAGAATAATTATTTCTCAACATTACCTCTTGGTCACATATGCCTAACATTCTGTCTCATCTGTAAGATCAGACTTGCTGTAATTCAGTGCTCTCATAGCAATTCCAGGGACATAATTTAGATTCGGACTATTCTTATCCATCCATGGTGCTAAGCACTATTTTGCACAAACATCTCCAGTGCAATTAGTTACTAAAAATACATTAATATCTATTTCTCTAGTGCTAATATAAACTGGTACATTTTGACAATTTAGTTTTGATAAAGGAAAATAACATTTCCAGCTTTGTCATGAAATTTCATGGCATGTAGTTTTTGGATGGGTCTCAATTGTCAGCAGGGACATTATTGACAGGAATAAAATATATTTATAGCTCTAGATTAAACAGGTCTATATAGATGATTGATGAGCTCTCGGGCAAATGTGATACTAGGACCCTTCCAACAAGATTCCATTGAAATTTAAGTGAAGAGATATAAATGAATTACTATTAAAGAGGGATTTAGGCAAGAGATTACACAGTCCAAGGAATAATGAAAAAAAAAAACTCAAAATAATCCCAACCTTGACTTTGATTAGTATATGATGGAGTAAGAAACTTGAACAGGCTTTCAATTTTCTATTATTAAATCAACAACAATAATGCAACATTTCTGGAATCCCCACAGTGTCTGTTGTTTACCTGGCCTGCCTCAAAGGGTTGGCATCAGTGTATCCCAATAAAAGAGAATACATGTAACTCATTGAACTCTGGAGTCCTTGGTACTCTCTGAGCTTGGTTATTTGCTTGCAGATATTTCATTACCCAGTATTATAGGTAATGCTTGTTTCCCAACTATACCATAACAGCCTTTATGCTCTGCTACTGAATTGCAGGTTTTTAGAGATGCTATTGCTGCTGCTGGGTGGGGGGAATCCAAGCACACAATATACTTCTGGAGGGATATTGGATAATACCCAAGGTACTCAAGAATTCCATGCAGCATCTTGATATAACTGTGATCTGACTTAACAATGAAGTGGCAGTTATATCTTCCAGCTTGTTGAGACTTTAAGGAAACATTCTGATGGGCGTCTACACTGTTCTTGTTTAATTTCTTTATGAAAATACGTGTGCTTTTGTTTTAAAAATAACAGGACATCTCTTAGCATGCCACATAGATTTCTTTTTCCACCTGGAAGTGCTCACAATGGACTTTTTAAAGAAACTCAAGGAAGGGTGTTAACTTGATCAATTCTGTGCAGGAAGGAAGGCTTCTTCCTACTATTTTTCAGCATGACTTTCACTGACATGATCAGGCTGGGAAAAGTCTTATTGGCTGAGAGCCCAGGACAACCATGCAATATCTCTAGTCAACTGGAACTCAAACTATACTGCCTAAGGGAAAAGTAGAGCATAAAAAACAATTTGGGTTACATATTATGGCTTAAATGCATTCAGCTGAAAATATATTTAGAAAGTCTAAATCTGCATGCAAGCTATTTTTTAAAAAAATGTCAATGCAATGACAATGAAAAATAATTTTGTTGCATAAATATTAATGATTGAAAATGATCTTTGTTAGCCAATAATATAGCCATGTTTTGGTGTTATTCTAAGGATAAAATAACAGTTTCTATTAGGAATATGGTATGTAATTGAATATGTAGAACTCAAAATTTAACTAACATTCTGTGATCTGTCCAATAAATAGTAGCTTCAAAAGCCGCCTTCTGACTTGAGAGGTGTACCCTTTCTTCTCTAGAGTAACTGATAATTATATTTCCTAACACCCAGCTTAACTTTGTTGAACCCTGTAAATATACTGGTTGACACTTTTGTCTAGGTTGCTGCAGAATCATTGATCTATACTTTAAAATTATGTTTCAACTGGTTCTTTTTCTATCAGCCAATATTTCTAATCTCTCTAGTCAAATCTCACTGGACATCTTGTCAAATATTTTGATGAGGTCTAGTACACAGTGTCCATTACTTTTCTATTGTTCGTTCCTTGTAAGCAATGAATTCTTTTCTAAATGCTCAAAGAATGACTATTTCATAGTTTTGTCATTACATTTTTTGTCATTACATTGCATTGTTTTCTCTGTAAACAATGCTGAACAAGTCAGGCCAGGCTACCAAAATACTTGCCAGGCTATCTCACCTTCTCTACATACTGTCTGAAGCTGAATGGAAGAACACCATCTGAAATAGAAACACCGATCAATACTATCAGTATATACAGCCAAGATATTGCAATGGACGTAGACTGAACAAACTATCGTATCACCAGTAGGGGGAAAATAATGAAAACTGAAGTAATCAAGATGATCTATAGAAATAATATCAAGAATATGCATAAAGAACATTACTATAAATAGCTGGGCATCCTTCAAGCTAACAACATCAAGCATACTGAAGTCAAAAAGAAGTTTTGTAATGAATATATTTTCTGAGTGAAAAATATAAAGCCCAAACTGTGTGAAATATCATCAAAGCAATTAACAACTGGGCAATTCCAGTCATTCTAAGTAAAAATCTGGAACAGTAGATTGGAGTCAAGCAGAACTAGAAGCCTTGGATACCAAGATCAGAAAAATGATGACAATGAATTATGCCCTTTAAGCATGCAGTAACATTTACAGACTCTATTTACCATGGAATTTGGGTAGGTGTGGAATTCACCAGCCACCTAAAGAACCAAAAGGACATTTGAAGAATATCTAAGGACGGTGAAGAAGTTGCATTGAAACTAGAGACAGAAGGACTAATTCTGGTTGCATAACACCACGCCCTAAGAATAAGAGCATACAAAGCGAGAATTTAGAAGGTAGTAACATGCAGAAAATGCTGTCCTAGAAAAGAAGCTGAAGAAACAGTGAATTGCTTACTTACTGCAATAAGAGTGCACAAACTACCATACTAATAGTATGAGAAAGAAGCGATGATGCATTGGAATATCTGCAAAAAATGCAATTTGCCAGGAAGTAAAAACTGGTGGACTGCAAAAATAGACAGTGATAAAAATGAAGAAGCTGCAGAGCTCTAGGGCTTTATTATACAGTAGTATTCAAAGAAACACCTGCCACATAAGAGCCCTTGTGTATTTTATTTTGTATCATTTTGGCTTTAAGCTACATTCTATGTATTACAGAAGTATTTATTTTAAAGTGAATACTACTTTTATAAGTAGTATATAAGTATTCATTTTATTTGTTAACCTTTTCTGGTCTATTAATAAGCCTTCTTTATGACTTTGTTACTATAGGCATTGATACGACCTGGTCGATTCGACAGAATTATATATGTTCCTTTGCCTGATGAAGCCACTCGCAGAGAAATCTTTAAAATTCAGTTTTGCCATATGCCAATATCTTCTGAGGTCAGTTTGGATGAGCTTGTCATACAAACCAAAAAGTATTCGGGAGCAGAGGTAATATTTTTCTTAAATGAAAACTTGAAATTCATCACTATCTGTTGTGCTTTGTACTTTATTGTGTTCTTCCTTGTAATACAGTGAATTAAACGGATATTTCTACATTCACAAATTGTTGTAAAATCTACTATCTCTTGATCAGCATAACCCCAGCTTTTCCCATTATCTTTAAGGAACTGCCATTTATGTGAAGGGCATTTCCATATAGCAGTTACTAAAAACATAATACAAAAATGCTGTATGTACGCAAAGCTTTGTTCTGTGAGTTCAGTGCATATGCTAGTGTCCATAGTTTTTGCATAAATTCTTCAGTGGGGAGTGAATAACTTTAATCACTTTTTCAAACATCCAAATGTGACATTTATGTTTTCAGACTGTTGCAGGCCTACAACGAAGAATAATCTCCTTACAAAGAAAAAGCTAAATAAAAAGGATGGGCTAAAGAAAAAGCTTAAAAAGTTTTTAAATGTTGGTATTTTGCAAGTGTAGAATTTTTACCCTTGTTTAAACATTTCACATACAAAAAAATACCACCAGTGTTTATTTTTATATCAATGAATATATGTTTAAAACTAGAGCCTTCTGATTTAATTAATAACTATTTGGAATATTTGAATAATTGAATATTTCCAGGTTTCAAATATTTGATTTTCTTTTTTTTTAAATGCAACTTGCATTATAAGATATCCAGATATAAATATTTTAGAAGCACATAATTTGCAACAGAAAAAAATCAAGCAAGGAGAAACCTCATATATCCTGAACAAGTTTAAACAATAAATATACAAACCTTTCAGTGTAGATAATATTCTAGTCTTTGTGAAATATTGGTCTGAAAGGGATTGACCATGGAATGCTAATTCAAAGAGGTGTCTCTTAAAACCAGCCATAACTTTTTGTCAGGTTTGCACAGAAGTTATAAAAATGACAGGCTGTTTTAACAAAAATCAATGAAGTGCTGTGCTCCTGCTCACATGAAATCTGAAGTACCACTTCTGAATTGTTTTCAAAGTATGCATAGCCCTACTGCACATCTTTTTAAAAATAATAAAACTGCCAATATTATTTTATTGAAATAATTAATACTGTTCTTGATAATTTTAGTCAGATGTTTTTAAAATTAAATTTTAGGAAGATTGGTATAATAGTGCGGCTTGGTTATTATTCATGGTACACAAGAGTGAAAGTGATGCAACTTGAGTGTATATTTCAGTACATTGTTTGCATTCTCTGTCACCCATATGAATGATTACCTAACAAAGAAGATATATTAGGTATAAACTACCAGAATTGTTACTGAGAAGATAAATCAGCATTTCCAACTCAATGTATGGAAATGTATCGTGTGTCCTGACTTGGAAAATATCTAGTAAGCTAAGTAAAAGCAACTAAAGCTCTAGTAAATAAAGGAATTATGGTTATTTTATAATCAACACAATTTATTTTGAGAATAATTTAGTATAATCACATTTATAGCCAGAAAATAATAAAAAAGAATGCTTATAGAAACAAATAAAGATAAAAGAAAAATTGTAACACTTTGATTATTTATGTTCTGATTATGTATTTGTAAATACTTAACAGAAACTTTATTTCATTTCATTTCATTTCATTTATTAAGATTTATAGGCTGCCCTTCTCCCTGAGGGGACTCAGGGCGGCTTACAATCACAGGGAAGGGGGTGCAATGATAAAGACAAACAATAAGTGAACAAAATAAAATAGTAAAACACAACTTGCATACAACAGTCAACACTCGGGCGGGTAATTTAAGAACTTATTTAAGAGCTTTAAACACTGTCCTATTAAGGGAAGACTATTGTTGGAAAATGCAGAAAGGGTATAGTACCCCAAAGTGTCCTGAAAGTCATTTGTACTGTTCCCAGTTGAATTAGGAATATTTAGATTTCTGCTTAATTGACTCACTTCCCTGATCCATTAAACATTTTAACATGCCATTATATAGGTTAGGTGGCACTGGACTGTATCATGATGGGGTCAAGATTACTGTTCTGTTCTCATTAAAAGGAAAATCCATTTGCCATAACTATTTTCCAAGACAGCCCCACCCCTTAAGTCTAGCATGTTAGGAGGGGAAATCTATGCTCTTGTTTAGCTTGTGGACTGTTGTATCTCATTAGCTACTCATACAGTAAATGCTTGAGATATAATGCTATTACAAGTTATTTTGCATTTTTTTCGAATGGATGGAAGTTATTATATATCGATACACTTTCAAAGAAATTAAGGTGTTTTTACTTTCCTGAATTTTCCAGAATGAATATTTTAAAATCTATTTTCTATTCATCAATACAGTGTTTCCTTTTTTCAAATTTCATGAATGAATTTCATTTCTATCAACTACAGCTTTGATAATTAAAAATAGTAAGCCATTTGAGTGTAGTGCAAATTCAGGAAAAAATGCCTATGAACATAAAATTAAAAGCACTGCACATATCAAATACGTGTATAACTGAAATATATAGATACTTCATCTTTTAAAATAATTTTTATATGCTATCAGAATGCTTGCTGATCAATAATGTAAAGAGTGATTATTATGTATCCTAACTCTTTTTGAATTAACACTAGAAATATGCTTGATTAAAGTAGAAGGTAAGAGAATGCCAAAAATTGACATAAAAATGTTTTCAGAAATACAGTACAGTGTGACCACCACAGTCATTTATGTGGGTGAGATGGGCAGTGTATAAATTAATTAATTAAATAAATAAATAACCAATGAATAATTTTATAGATTAGCTAAAATAACTTTCTTCAACTTTGACTGTTGACTTACAAAGTGGCTCCTGAGCAGTCCCCTAAATGCACATTTATTTACTTATTTATTTGTTTATTAAATTTATATGGTACCCATTCAGAGCTACTGGGTGGCTTACAATGAAAAGCGTCAAATTCAATTCACATAGCCAAAAGTTTTTAGATTAGAATAACAGAGTTGGAAGGGACCTTGGACGTCTTCTAGTCCAATACCCTGCTTAGGCAGGAAACCCTACACCACTTCAGACAAATGGTTATCCAATCTCTTCTTAAAAACCTCCAGTGTTGGACCATTTACAACTTCTGGAGGCAAGTTGTTCCACTAATTAATTGTTCTGACTGTCAGGAAATTTCTCCTTAGTTCTAGGTTGCTTCCCTCCTTGATTAATTTCCAGCCATTCTTCTTTTCCTACCCTCAGGTGCTTTAGAAAATAGCTTGACTCCCTCTTCTTCGTGGCATCCCCTAAGATATTGGAACACTGCAACATCACCCCTAGTCCTTCTTTTCATCAAACTAGACATACCCAGTTCCAGCAATCGTTCTTTTTTAGCTCCAGTCCCTAATCATCTTTGTTTCTCTTCTCCGCAGTCTTTCTAGAATCTCAACATCTTTTTTACACCATGGTGACCAAAATTAGATGCAGTGTTCCAAGTGTGGTCATACCAAGTCATTATAAAGTGATATTAACACTTCATAGGATCTTGATTCTATCCCTGTTTATGCAGCCTAGAATTGTATTGGGTTTTTTTTGCCAGCTGCTACACACTGCTGGCTCATTTAAATGATTGTCCACTAGGACTCCAAGATCTGTCTCACAGTTACTATTATTGAGCAAGGTACCACATATACTGTACCTGTGCATTTTATTTTTCTTGCCTAAATGTCGAAACTTACTTTTTTCACCATTGAATTTCATTTTGTTAGATAGCGCCCAATGTTCAAGTCTGTCAAGATTCTTCTGTATCTTAAGCCTATCTTCTGAAGTGTTAGCTATTCTTGATAGCTTGGTGTTGTCTGTCAATTTGATGAGTTCCCCATCTATCCCCTCATCCAACTAATTGATGAAGACATTGAAGAGCACTGGGCCTAAAACAGAGCCTTGGGGTATCCCACTGCATACTTTCCTCCATGTAGATGCAGTTCCATTGAGGGCTACACGTTGAGTGGGTTGGTTGGTCAGACAAAAGCT
Organism: Thamnophis elegans; assembly: GCF_009769535.1. NCBI lineage: Eukaryota > Metazoa > Chordata > Lepidosauria > Squamata > Natricidae > Thamnophis > Thamnophis elegans. The sequence goes on along the minus strand of NC_045549.1, from coordinate 41,552,107 downwards.
AAATATGTCATTGAAATGCACAGATATAATCAAGCTGTCTTGGAAACTTATTTTGAATTTATAGTTTTCTACCTCCATAGTCAATGATGGCACACTAATAGTTTACCTAAGTATCTTCTGGTAATGTTATACTATAATGTTATACTTTCCCCCCAATGTTGATGAAGTCAATTTTTTCCATCCAGATGACATACACATGTATAAATATAGACATAGAAACAGATGTGCACACACAAATCTTTATTTCCATATACGTTCTTTATATCCTGTTTCTTTAAGATGCTTCATTTGCATTAATGTTGTATGGAGAGCAAGGACAGAAAATAGAAGTTGATATTTTTTTCACCATCTTTTGCTTGTATGCATGTGTATGTACATAAAAATTACATATAAAATATGCGGGAGAGGAAACTGCATTTTGTCACTTACCACCTACAAAAAAAAAGAAAGTAGCTTTCTGCCACTCAGTTGTGCTCCCATTGCTTTCCCCTTCCACGTAGGGCATGTCAAATTTTTCAACTTTCAATTTCCAAACATTAGGGGTGTTCCAAAGTTGTGACATACCTTGGGAATTGTAAAGATATTTTGGTTACTTTAATATAATTTAGATGTGCTTGGTAAGTAACTACACAAATATCATAACTTTTTAACATTTTTTTTGTTTCATTGTTCCAGTCTTCCCTAGGGCCATGCCTCCTAAATTGTTCTCTTCTTGGCAATGGTTTATAGTAAAGAAAAAAACATGTTGCTTTTTACAAGCAGTTAGGAATTTAATTCTGGAAGGAAATCAAAAGCCTTTTACAAAACTGAAATTGTTTTGTTTCTTCAGTTTTAAAAATATGTTCTAAGCCAGTGGTAGTTAACCTGGTCCCTACTGCCCACTAGTGGGCGTTCCAGCTTTCATGGTGGGCGGTAGGAGTTTTGTCCGATACTGAAGCACTTTCCTTTTTTTTCAGGTTACGTAAGTGAAACTAAATGGCACTATAGTGCGACCGCAAACAAAAGAGCCTCGCCCCAGAATAGCTCTCCCCCCACATCACCCAGCTGTAACAGACAAGCAGAACTGGTAGCCGATGTCCCCCCCAACCCAATCCATGATGCGTGAGAGGCATGCACAGATGATGATACATGGCACAGGCTCTTTTGTTTGCGGTCGCACTGGTCAGTACGCAGTTAGATTTGTGAGAGTGAGAATGTGCCTACAGCTTTAAACAAAATATTGTGAAATATTGTGAGCCCATGTCTCAAAAAAAGAAATACGCTTGTGGCTATTTGCCGGAATATCTGAAGATGGGTTTCATAGAATCTGTTGTAAATAAACCACATCCAATGTGTTTATTGTGTCGTAAAACATCCAACGAGGCAATGAAGCCAAGTCAATTGCGAGAAGCTCTTTCTACAAAGCATCCAAATGATAAGGACAAGCCCATTGAATATTTTCAGGAAATATATAAAAAATTTCAAAATCATTCAACAATCGTTGCATCATTTAAAAAACAACAAGCAGCGCATGAAGATGGATTAATTGCCGCTTATCGCATTTCACAATTAATTGCAAAAGTGGTAAAAGTTATAATATTGGAGAAACTGTAATAATACCCTTTATAAAAGAATCTATCTCAACAGTAATGCATCAGGATATACCTGAAATTTTAAAAAGGTTGCACCTAAGTTATAGCACAGTAAAGCGACGAATTGAAAAAATGGCAGTTAATGTTGAAAAAAACCTCATAAGTATTCTCCAAAACTCTTCAATTGGACGAGTCTACCATTGTGGATAATAATGCTTTATTGATGGCATATGTACGTTATTTTGATGAAAATAATACATTATGAGAAGAAATGCTATTTGCAATAAATCTCATTACAGATACAAGAGGATTATCGATATTTAATATATTCTGTGAAATCATACTTTACAAAAAAAATTGAATAATATTGTTGCATGCGCTACTGATGGAGCACCATCAATGGTAGGTCGCTATCATGGATTTGTTGCTTATTTGAAGGAAGAAGTGCCAAATGTTTTATGTATTCATTGTGTGGTGCACAGACAACATCTTGTAGCAAAACATCTAAGTACAAGTCTCCATTCATCATTAACTATAATAATTTGAGCCGTAAACAAGATCAAATCCAATGCAAAAAATGATAGAATGTTTCGACAGCTTTGTCAGGACAATAATTAAAATTTTATTATGTTACTTTTGCACACAGAAGTTCAGTGGCTGTCAAAGGGTATGTCTTTGGCTCATTTTGTAGCATTATATGATAGTGTCATACAATTTTTTGAAAGTAATAATGAGACCAATCTGTGTCAACAGTTAAAAACAATAAAGAATGATGCCTTTTATTTGGCAGATATTTTCAAGAGATTTAATGATGACAATTTGCAGCTCCAAGGAGCTAATAAAACTCTTATAGGTTGCCAAAGTATTGTCTCATTATTTATTGACAAACTTGAACTACTTCGTTATAATCTATTGAAGGGAGAATTTCATCAGTTTCCTGAATTATCATCTATAAAAGATGATGTAACTCCAGAGGATATTGACAGATTCAGTAGCAACCTCAACGAACTTAAATTGGACATGGAAAAACAATTTGAAGATATAGTATTTTGAAATTGAAGGTGTATGACTGGATGAAAAATCCTTTTACCGCAAATATTGAAGCGGCTGATGCAACTTGCCAAGCAGAACCGTTAGAAATTAGATATGATGAAGAAAGTAAACATAAATTCGATAGTGGTGGATATGAAAACCTATGGCAAAATTAAAAAAAAATGCCTGTCTTATATCCAAATATGTGGAAAATGATATTCAGTTTATTGATACCTTTCCCTACCTCATATCTTTTGGAATTAGGCTTTAGTGCTGTTAATCATATTATGACCAAAGAAAGAAATCGCCTGAATATTTCTGAAAGAGGAGACCTTCATTTGTTCCTTACAAAAATTGAGCCAGATATCCAGTATTTAGTTTCACAGCATCAGCCTCAGGGATCTCATTAATAATTTAATTAATTAATTAATTAATTAGAGAGCCGAGGTGGCGCAGTGGTTAAATGCAGCACTGCAGGCTACTTCAGCTGACTGCAGTTCTGCAGTTTGGCTGTTCAAATCTCACCGGCTCAGGGTTGACTCAGCCTTCCATCCTTCCGAGGTGGGTAAAATGAGGACCCGGATTGTTGTTGGGGGCAATATGCTGACTCTGTAAACCGCTTAGAGAGGGCTGAAAGCCCTATGAAGCGGTATATAAGTCTAACTGCTATTGCTATTGCTAATTAAATGTAATTTCATCAGACTTCATGCTTCTATGTATGCAAGTATAAATAAAAAGATAGATTTAACTACAATAAGTTGTTTTATAAAGATTTATTCTGCCAAACTTAGCGAAATTCCGACATAAAGTATTTCGTAAGTAATTATTATTATATGCTTTAACTTGCTGTAACTATGCTTTATAAATTTTATAAAGTAAAGTTACTTCCCTACTTTATAAATCACCATTACTGTGGAACCGGTGGGCGGTTAGAAAATTTTACTACTAACAGAGATACAAAAGTGGGCGGTAGGTATAAAAAGGTTGACTAACCCTGCTCTAAGCAAACCTGTTCTTACAAATTAATTGTAGTAATTAATCAAATTATATTATAATAAAACACTATTGAAATCAAAATATATTGATTTTGATCATGTGTCAAAGTTGTTGTTGTACCTTATGACCACATAGATAGTATTTCTCCTTGAAGATCCATTTATAATTTGAATAATTATCCATATTTTGAACTTTTAGTCCTTCCAACAGTGCACTCATTGACACTGAAACTGAGTCAATCCATCTACTATTTGTAGTGTTCTTCTCTTTCTACCATTTTTCCTAGCATTAGTAGAATAAAATTTGAGACTGGTCAGTTGTGCTTTGAGTGAGAACTCTGGGCTGGTTTGTTCCGTGATTAATCCATTTGATTACAAATTTATTGAAGATTACTATAATTATTATTGCCATCTTTATAATCTTCATAAACCATCAGAGCATTACAATTTTAGTTATCGGATACCAAAATGAAATGAACTGTTTAAAATATCAATTTCAATAAAGCATACATATGTAGCAAATAAACTCAGCCTAATTCCATCAGTGTTTCTTCTTAATTTTACAAATTAAGATTGTACAGTTTACAACTACACAGATTAAATCCAATTAGAACTTGATATCTACTACATATATCTTAAATTGTTGGTGATTTATATAATATGTTAAAATTACATATTGCTGTGTGGGATCTTGCATCATAAAAATCTGGTTTAGGTAAAACTTTTTGCTTGCAAAACCTGTATGTGCTTGAGATTGTAGCCAGCTAAGGGAAAGGGAAAAGAAGTAGAATCAAAGACTAAAAGAGGGAGCCCAGAAAAACAGCAAAATCTTAGAAGAGTCTTAGAAAGATTGGAAAGAATATGATTGACTACCACTCAGCACAACTAGAATAGTAAAAATCATTTAATAATGTGCTGGTTCCTATATCTTTTCAATATATTTTATTGTTTTGATATTCTTTAGTTTTGATTTGAATCTAAATGAAAATAGTTATTACCTGCATAATTCAATGTCACTGAAGTGGCCTTTCTATTGCTTCTGTTTTTGCAATCTAATTTAATAACCTGAGATATTGGAATTATTATTTGTCACTTCTCATTAAAAATTTTACCCATAAAAAGTATTACATGGATACCAGCATACATGTTCTACTGAGTTGTTACTTGGCATTAAGTAGATTTAAATTATAACTACCTGAAGACATATTTTGTTAGGATATTTATTCCAAACAATCCTAGTTAGGAACACATTGTGCTGTCCTACTTGCATTTCTAGTTCTGTGCCAGTTAATCGAAACTGATGTTAGATGACATAGCTTTATTTATTTGTATGCCGCCCTTTTCCCTGGGGGGACTCAGGGCGGCTCACAATTCAAAAAGGGGGGGGAGACAAACAGTAGACAATACAACATGTTAAAAAAGAGCACAACAGTCACACAGTTCGGGTGGGGCTACAATCTTAACCCCAGGCCAGCCGGGACAGCCAGATCTTTAAAGCGGCGCGGAAGGACTGGAGGGTGGTGAGGGTCCGAATCTCCACGGGGAGTTCGTTCCAAAGGGTCGGAGCAGCCACCGAGAAGGCTCTCCTCCGGGTAGTTGCCAGTCTGTACTGGCTGGAAGATGGAATTCGGAGGAGGCCTAATCGATGCAATCGTATCGGTCTAGTGGAGGTAATTGGCAGTAGGCAGTCTCTCAAGTACCCAGGCCCACTACCATGAAGGGCTTTATAGGTGATAAGTAGCACCTTGAAGCGCACCCGGAGATCAACAGGTAGCCAGTGCAGCTCGCGGAGGATAGGTGTTACGTGGGTGAAGCGAGGTGCACCCACAATCGCTCGCGCGGCCGCATTCTGGACTAGCTGAAGTCCCGAATGCTCTTCAAGGGCAGCCCCATGTAGAGCACATTGCAGTATTCCAGCCTAGAGGTCACAAGGGCACGAGTGACTGTTGTGAGGGCCTCCCGGTTCAGGTAGGGACGCAACTGGTATACCAGGCGAACCTGGGCAAATGCCCCCCTGGTCACAGCTGACAAATGATGTTCGAAGGTCAGCTGTGGGTCCAGGAGGACTCCCAAGTTGCGAACCCTGTCTGAGGGGCGTATAATTTGACCCCCCAGCCTGAGAGATGGAACACTTGGCCAATTCGCGGGAGGGAAACACAGCAGCCACTCGGTCTTTTTTGGATTGAGCACAAGCTTGTTGACCCCCATCCAGTCTTTAACAGCCTCCAGACCCTGGCTCATCACATCCATCGCTTCGTTGAGTTGGCACGGGGCGGACAGATACAACTGAGTATCGTCCGCATATTGATGGTATTTTATCCTGTGCCGTCGAATGATCTCACCCAGCGGTTTCATGTAGATGTTGAAAAGAAGGGGGGACAGGACCGAACCCTGCAGCACCCCATACGTTAGGGGGCTAGGGGTCGATCTCTGCTCCCCAACTAACACCGACTGCGACCTGTCCGAGAGGTAAGAGGACAACCACTGTAAAACAGCGCCTCCCACCCCCACCTCCTGCAGTCGTCGCAGAAGGATACCATGGTCGATGGTATCGAAAGCCGCCGAGAGGTCAAGGAGCACCAGGATGGAGGCGTGGCTTCCATCCCTGGCTCTCCAAAGATCATCGGTCAACGCGACCAAAGCGGTTTCTGTGCTGCAGCCAGGTCTGAAGCCAGACTGGAATGGATCGAGATAACTGGCTTCCTCCAAGGACCGCTGGAGCTGAAAGGCCACCACCTTCTCAACAACCTTCCCCACAAAGGGGAGGTTGGAGACTGGACGATAGTTATTTAAAATAGCTGGATCCAAGGATGGTTTCTTCAGGAGGGGTCTCACCACCGCCGCCTTTAAAGCGGGGGGAAAGACCCCCTCCCGTAGAGAGGCAGTAACAACTGCCTGGATCCAGCCTCGTGTCACCTCACTGCTGTTTACAACCAGCCAGGAGGGGCACGGGTCCAGCACACATGTGGAGGCACCTACAGCTCTCATCGCCTTGTCCACATCCTCAGGGGTAACAGCTTGAAACTCAACCCAGCGATGGCTTACCAGATCATCCCTTAGTGCCTCGGCTGGTTCTGCAGGATTGGAGTCCAGGTCCGCCCGGAACCGAGCAACCTTGTCTGCGAGGAATTGGATGTAGTCCTCAGCCCTGCCCTGCAGCGGATCACCCGTATCCCTCCTGTTTAGGAGGGAACGGGTTATCCTAAATAGGGCGGCTGGGCGCGACTCAGCAGATGCAACCAGAGAGGCAATATGTGTTCTCTTAGCCAACCTAATTGCCCGAACGTAATCTCTGGTGTAGGTTGTCAAAAATGCTCGGTTCGATTCGGATTTACTGGACCTCCATAAGTGCTCTAGGCGTCTCCTTTGGCGCTTCATCTCCCGGAGTTCCTCAGTAAACCAAGGAACCCTCCAGGATCCACTGCCTCGGAGCGGCCGTAGAGGCGCAATCCGGTTAAGAGACTTCGTCGCTGCCAAATTCCAGGCAGCAACCAGAGTCTCCGCCGGACTGCGGGCGAGAGTATCAGGAATAACCCCAAGCTCCGTCTGGAACCCCAAAGGGTCCATAAGTCGCCTGGGGCGGAACCACCTGGTCGGTTCCTCCTCCCTACAGTGGGGGTTTGGTCTCCGAAAGTCAAGCCTCAATAGGTAGTGGTCTGACCATGACAGGGGCAAGATCTCGCTACCCCTCAGACCAAGATCACAATTCCACTGCTCCGAGAGGAATACGGGGTCAAGCGTGTGACCCGCTGAGTGGGTTGGTCCTCGGATTACTTGGGTCAAGCCCATGGTTGTCATGGAAGCCATGAACTCCTGCGCTCCATCAGAGTGTTCACCGAGCGAAGGCAAATTGAAATCCCCCAGAACCATAAGTCTGGGGAACTCAACTGCCAGCTCGGCTATCGACTCGAGGAGCGAGGGGAGGGCTGCTGCAACGCAGTTAGGAGGCAGGTACGTTAGCAGCAGGCCCACTTGACCCTTGAGGTCCAATTTCACCAGCAGGGACTCACACCCGACAAGCTCCGGAGCAGGGATCCTACGAGGTGCTAGAGACTCTCGGATAACAATGGCCACACCCCCACCCCTTCCCTTAGCTCTCGGCTGATGGAGCACCTGAAAACCCTCTGGGCACATCTCTACGAGGGGAACTCCTCCCTCCGGGCCCAGCCAGGTCTCAGTAATACATGCCAGGTCTGCCCTCTCGTCTAAAATTAAGTCCCGAACGAGAGGAGCTTTATAAACTACAGACCTGGCATTTAGCGCCAGCAGCCTGAGGCCAGGGTCCTGATTACTCACACCACCTGGCCTTGGAGTGGGGCTCATAGGGCCGGAAGGAGGGATCTCTGTGACGTAGCGAGCCCTCCTTCCCCGGTAATGGCCTGCCCTAAAGTCCCCGCCATATCTGCCCCTCCCTGTCATATTAAAATACAACAAAGATAGAAGTAAAAATCTGGAGACTATGAAAAATAGGACATCCAGAAAGATTTTAATTCATGTTGGATGATTCCAAGGGTCTGAGTACTTTGATGTATTTTGAATGTTATTTGTCTTTTATTTGCATTCTACCATTTATATGTAGAAATTTTTGATAGTGTCATCTTGGCCAAAATCACTAGGTGACTCAGCAGTGCTGTAAATTGCAGGCCCAAAATGTGAACACATGACCACAGGAGTGTGTGCGGCCATCATAATTCTGAAAATGGTCATAGGTTTTGGTGCCAGGTTCAAGTCCAAAGATGACACAGTGAAATCCAAAGAAGTCCAGGACTTTATTTGCTTATACCTAAGCTATACTGGTAGTCCCCCATTCATTTAGTGATTGTTTGAAGTTACAAGGGCACTGAAAATAGTGACTTATGACAGATTTTCACACAACTGTTGCATCATCTCCATGGTCACCTGATCAAAATTCAAATGCTTCATATTTATGATATGAAGGCTCATGTGATCACCTTTTGCAACTTCTGATAAGCAAAGTCAATGAGGAAGCTAGAATCACTTAACAATACTGTTACTAACTTAAAACTTAACAACTGTGGCAAGAAATGTCATAAAATAGGACAAAACTCACATAACTGTCTCGCTTAGGAACAGAAATGTGGGGGTTTGATTGGGTTGTAAATCGAGGACTACCTTTAACCTTCTAATTAAATAGATATACCCTGGGAGATTCTAGAGTAGCTTCCCTAAAATTCTTCCTACCTCCCAAATTACATTCCATTTATTTTGGGCTTCTGTCTGGAATGTATTGCCTCCTCTGTGGGAAATCGTGATGCTCTTGCTAGAATTCCCCCTTCCTGTTCCAGCTGCACATTCCATCACATTGGAATGTCTTGTATAACTTTGCAGGATCATTAAGTGATAGGTCATAAATCAAGGACTACCTGTATTCCATCTTATAAAGCTACGTTGTCAATTCTAGCTGAAATTAGTATGTGTGTTTATACACACATACCTGTGAGAGCAGATTTGCCACAAGTAAGGATGCTCCTTTTTAAACTATTGGCAGAAGAATTTTCATCAGTAAATACCTATATTTTTCAGAATGTCATAATTCTGATAATTACTTCTAGATGAAGTAAACCAGTGACATAACCACTGACTTTTACTTTATCTTCTTTAGTGAAATAGATGTGTCATTTTGCAATTTATTTTGTAATTTGTGTTGTTTCAGGTATCTTTTCAAATCAGGTTCACTTTGTTGATTGATAGTGTGAGGTACAATATTACCTCATTGTCCTTGACTTATATTTAAATAACACAGGTTTGTACATCACATTCCTGATATATTTTGATAATACAAAGTATTTTGAGATCTTGCATGTCCTGTTTGCTTCTGACAAAACCTAAAGTTTGCTGTAATTTTTTTATGCCTTTGAGTCAACGTTGACTTCTGGCAACTGTCCAGATTAGTCCCTGCAGTTTTCCTGGCAAGATTTTTGGGAAGTAGTTTGCCATTGTTTCCTCACACTGAAAGAGTGTGTCTGACCCAAGGTCACCTAGTGATCATTTAGACATATCCTAAATGTCAATGTTAGGTGTCAACATCATGTGATTGTGAATTACTTTTACTACAGGTAGAAATTACTGCATAGATATTCCCAATGAGCCAAAAAAATGCTGAATTATTCTTCACTTATTTATTTGTTATATGAATGGGCAGTGAAATAGGGAATTAAAGGAAATAGAAAATTAAACAATTTGAACTGATCTGAGATAGAACACTACATGAATGCATGACAACAATGGCCATTCACACTTCCTAAACATATAATGATGGAGAGGAAATGTATGCTAAATAGAAAATAACAAGAGGAAGAAGGGTTAGGTTTTCCTAGCCATTTTTTAAAATAATCTTCTACATGGAAGGAATCACCTGATATATGTATTATTATTATTAATAACTGTTCTCCAAATGAAATTTCAATTTCTAATGTTTATCTTTGTTTAATTATACTAAATATTTGGACATCAATTGGTTTATGTAGTTAATAATGGGTTTATTATTAGTTTAATAAAATGAAAAAAATATTAATATTGAATCACTCTAGGTTTTTCTTTCTTTCACAAATTAAGTATTAGACATTTTTAAAATATAGCTGATATGTTTAACTTTTAAAGTAAAAACAGATGGCACATGCTTAAATAGAAATGTTTTATTTTCAGAAAGCAATGTTTAATTTTAATACTTTGGCTGAACAAAACTATCCTCTTTGCAACAAAAATAGTAAAATATTGGCATGATGACTGGTGACTGCTAAATACCTTGTTACTATATGACTAAAATAATCACTCAGGATGGTATTCACTTACCTCCCTACCGGTTCGCAAATGGGAGCGCTCAGCCTTCTGCTTTGGCTTGAAAACATGCCTAAATGGGATGGCACAGAGCTGGGGCGGGTGGGCAGGTCCACCCGCAATTTTCACTACCAGTTCGGGTGAACCGGTTCAAAGCGGCAGAATACCACCTCTCCTCAGGAGACTTTTTGCACTTTTACATACCCAGTTGTCCATATAGCCCTGAAAATGTCCAGAGTTCATCTCACTAACATTTACTGCATAGCACTCTTTCCCCCATTTAAATCACTCTTAAAACCCCTTTTATATGAGACTATAAGAGTATAAAACATAAGAAATAATATACTTAAACCAGATACAATAAATATAAATGGATATTTAAATAAACCTAGATATTTGCCAAGCTGAAACTATATAATCTGTTTGATCACTTTCCTAGGGCTCCTGCTTTGAAATTGTTACTTAGCCACAATGGAGACATGTATATGCAAGTATTTCATTTGATTTTCACTTAATTTAAGCCACTTTATGATTGCTTCTGCTAACTTCCCATCCTCTTAATTTTTTATTTTTAATGGCAGTTTTGATCTAGTATGCATGCACACAGGCAGACAGACAGACAGACAGACAGACACTCAAACAAAACATACTGCATTTGTTTTAACTTGTATAAGTTTCAGGGATCTTCTTACTGATCCTTACAGGAATATAGATCATAGTAGCATTCTAAATGCCAAGATGCATTTAATAAAAAGTATCTTAATTTTTCCCCCTGGACTTATGAACTCAGTTAAGAACTGCACCGATTCATTCAGAATGATGCCCCAGTTATTAGCCTTAAATTAGCCTATTCTGTCTTGGTGTTCTGTAAATCGGGTGGGATTAAATGTACGCACTGGTTCCAAGTAAGTTGGTACAGCAAAGATTTAATTCTGTTTTCAATATATGATAATTCATTAGACTACAGAAACCCAAATGATCACTAGATGGTGAACAAGAGATATAGCCAGTTGAACGGCTGTAAGCTTTTTTGCTGCCCAAAACACATAATTAATCTATTTCATTGCGGGCCTGCTAGAGCTGAGTACTTATCTCTCTCTCAACAACCTCCATAAAAAGGAAAGCTTGGAGATTGGACAAAAGTTGTCTATTACTGTTGGGTTCAAGTATAGTCTTTTGAAAGGGGGTGTACCACCATTTTGTTCAAAGTAGGAAGCACCACTCACTCTTGCAAAATAACATTGATCTTTGCTTGGATTCAATCACTTGCCTTAATTAACTAGGGAATACATAGGTTCAGGACACTGGTGACAGAGCTTACAAAAGTAAGGACTCCCTTCCCGGAACTGACGAACTCTTCCCAAGTAAACAATCTAAGATACACCTCAATCATTTACATAGGACCTTACATAAGTCAGTTAGAAAGGATCTGCTTAGCTCATGTCCAACTTAGAATAAAGCCAAGTGACTTTATTTCACAGATGCCTAGAATAGTCTTCACAGCAGTCTTGCAAGAGCTCCCTCAGAAGAGACTTGCTTTCTCATAAGAGGGCCTCTGGCTGGACTACTGAGAAATAAACTTGCTTTATTACTCTTATTGCCACAAAGTCCTAATAAAGGATTTTACCTATGCCTGATTAGCATTATTGTTTATCTGTCTCCAGGGATACTTTGGGCATCGTTTTGATGCTAGTTGCATCAATTATTTTTGTTCACTGTCACTTATGCCTTAGTTACCATCCAATTGGACTGTTGTAATGATGTTGCCCTTGAAGATCAATTGAAAACTCTAGCTGTTCAAAAATACTGTGACAAACACAGAGTACTGGACTCACAACAAAATACTCATGTAACACCAATGCTATGTGAGTTGGCTTGCAGTGGGCAGTTCTTGAGACCAACTTACTTATGGGACTGCTTATACCAGATAATTGTGCCTATCTACTAGATTTGGCAGGGTGCACATGTTCTTGGTCCTACCAACAAAGCGATGATGTCTTATGGGACTCAGGAGGTGTGCCATCTGTGTAATGTGGAGCAGCTCTTCATGCCTTAATCCTTGTTATGAGATAGGTGGCAAACAAATTTAATAAACAAACAAATATTATCCTTTGGGGAGACTATGGGTTTGGATGTTAATGGAGCTAATTTAATTTTTAGGGGCCTCCACCCTTCATTTTAAAATTGGATTTGCATAAATTGTTTTATTTCTGTTGATTGCCCAGAATTCCTTGGGTAGTCCTGAAATTGAAATATGAATGGATGGAGAAAGAATTTAATGTACTTAATTCTGATTTGTATTTTTAATTAAGGAATATGAAGGGTTTCTTCCTAACAACTTTAGATTGCTTGGGATAAGAAGAGGCATTACTTGCAACTGTGGAATCCTAGTTTTTGCTTTGTATGCCTAAATGATCACAGCAAGCAATTTCTTATTTTTATTCTGTAGAGCAGAATGGCCTTCCAGTCCTATTAGGCTCCCAGTCCCACAAGGCTTTTCTCCTTACAGAGGCTATGTACTAACCAACTAACTTCTGTAAAAATAAGCTGGGTAACCCACAGTGGGGAAAAGGAACCACTTTTTCCCTCATATAGTGACTTTTAAAAAATTGCTAACATATAAGCCATTCACTTCCAAATGGTTCTGGGTAGTTTTCAATGTAAATTAAAATGTCTGCTGCAGATAGAAAGATATATTGTTTTAGTAAATATTGTTTGTTTTCAGCATTAATAATGATAACTATGTATAAGACTGATATATAAATGATACACATAATTTTAGAACAATGCATGTTTTGATAAATCTATTCCTTTTCTTAATAGAACAGTCCCTAAATCAATTCTTGGAGGCTTGTAGAATAAGGGGAAAAATACTCAAGAAGGATGAAATAAATTTCTCCCCCCCCTTTCCATATTTTTTCTTTCTACATATTTATTTCTTTTTGGAGATAAGTGTATTACTACAAAAAAAAAAGAATTGGCTATTCTCAGTTATGCTTTTGCTCTGCTTTGAAAGTGTTAACTCATATAGTTTTTATTTATATGCTCACTCCTAAGACGAGGAAAAGCTAATTTGTAAGTCAGTCTAAAATTAGTAGAATCTATTCAAGATTTATATGTTTATATGTTATATAAATGTATATAAAATTTATATTTTCTATTTATATGTTTGTAAATAGAAAAATATACTAAAATAGAAATTAGAGTTGATCTTTTTCAGTAATTATTCCGTTTTTCATATATAGTGAATGAGATATAAATTACAGTTCCTGTTCCTTGGTGGCCTTAATATTTTTATGCAAGGATGCCTTTTGGTCTTTGTGAGTAGGCCTTATGATTTAAGCTGGCCCATGGGACTGGTTTAGTAGGAGTTGCACATTAGAAAGTTAGGGAAAAAGAGTAAATGCTTTTTAAAAGATTTGACTCTTGGGGTTTCCTTTTTTTCTTTTTAAAAGGGCTCCAGTTTGGAAGCTTTTCAAAGTCCTGCATGCTGAGTGGGAAAGTTGGAGTTCCCACTCCCTAATCCTGCTTTAAGACGTGCCTAGGAGGGTGCATACCACAGGCTAGCCGTGCGCTTGCAGGTAGTTGTCATCCAGGAAAGCTCCACGGTTTGCACTATTCACTATCCACCACAGGATGCCAATCTGCTCCTGGTCCCTAATCTCTTTCTCACATAGTCTCTTGTAACCATCTACAGGGAGGAGGGGATAAGTCTGAAAGAAAGGCATGGAAAAAGGAAGCACAATGTAAGACCATCCTAGCAGGCTGCCAGTTCTCTGCACACACATTCAGCTCCAGCTGCAGCTGGACTAAATTCAATGGCTAACAGGTGTTCTTGGCAGACGATGCATTAACAAAGCTACTTAAAACAAAAATACCTAAGATTTTAACACAGAAGCTCATTGCTTTCCTTCTCTTTCTTGAGGTTCTTTAAAGTTTTTTCCTAGTACTTCAGATGCACAAAAGCTGAAAGAGACTCAGCTTTTTGGAAGAAAGTAACTGCTGAAAATCACAAAGGGCCTGGCTCAGGTCCTTTGAATTGCCATTCATTTTATCTGATTTATTGAATTAGCCCTGGGTCTACAAGCCTATGATTTATGGAATAAAATAAGCTATATTTGAGAAGGTTTTCATCTGTGGAATTACAACTGATTGCATCCTGCGCTTACTATTACCGTAATTTTAGAATCTGAATGGTTAAAATCAATCAGAAGTCAAAATTGGTAGGAAGACTCCTAGGACTAAGTAAAATAAATAAATAAATCATTGGTGTTTCCAACACCTCTGTCATGACAATTGTGTTGTGACAAAAAATCCTTTCAAATATTCTGTATGTGAGTAGAATACCTATGGTTAAAGGAAGAACCACAGATTATGTGTGAAAATCCAAAATAAGATTGCTGTTTCTTTAATTTTCAGTTTGTAATTTGTTAAAAAAATGTTTTCTACAAAGTATTGTTTGAAAAAAAAAAAAGAGTTTTTCTTTGTAAGTTTATCGGCAGAGTTCAATATTGCACCAAAAGCTTAGCATAGCAAGGGGCAAACTTCCCTTTCAGGAATATAGATTATGTCATGTGTTTTCAAGTTCCCTGTTGAGCAAAATATTTATATGTGATATTACATAGTTCAGTCAAATAACCTCAAACCACTTCCATAGACTATGTGATAATCCATGTATGATACACAGTAATTATATATTTATTAATGCCTTTGAATTTATTAGTGACCCAACTCCAATGAACATAAAACATTAGAAATTCATTATTTAAAAAATCCACCCAATTTACAAACAATTGTTCATTTTTAAGGCAGAATACATGGCAATCACATGTTATAGTGATGCAGGTATTATCAATTGACATAGATTTATATGGTTAGGCATTTGAGCATATAGGGAAAATATTGTACTCTTTAATTATATGTGACTACATGCAGGATATGACTAATTTAAATTGAAATATTAATTCTTCCTTCCTGCCCCATTATAGCAATAGCAATAGCAATAGCAGTAGACTTATATACCGCTTCATAGGCCTTTCAGGCCTCTCTAAGCGGTTTACAGAGAGTCAGCATATTGCCCCCAACAATCTGGGTCCTCATTTTACCCACCTCGGAAGGATGGAAGGCTGAGTCAACCCTGAGCCGGTGAGATTTGAACCGCTGACCTGCTGATCTAGCAGTAGCCTGCAGTGCTGCATTTAACCACTGCGCCACCTTGGCTCATTACTTTGTGACTCTGGTTTAGAATGTTGTCTTGAAATTTGCATTTAAGTTCTTTCTGCCATACCTTAATGATATTGCTAACAAATGAGGAGTTACCGTAGGATTTTTAGCAGAGCTTCACAAATCTGATTTCAAATGCCATCTGTATTTATATTTATATTTAATTAAATGCTTTCAATAATAAGATTTGTTTTAACTTAAAGTTTGAATTAGGGTGCTATTGTTGTTTTTATGCTATGTACCTGAGAAAGATGGTTCTGATGCAAGAATGATAAATGACTCCAAGTGATAAATCAGCTATTGGGAAAATGTACCAGAAAACACGTATTTTTTCAAGAAATTGTATTTATTTTAAAAAAAAATAATTAAGGTGGCAGTGGTTCCCTTCCCTGATTTGACAAAATGTTACCTACAAGGTAGCTGTGTGCAATTTTTCCCCTGCCTTCCCTTAGTGATCTGCAGTGGGCTGTAAAGAATTCAAACAGCAGCAGAACACTGATCAGAACTAACAGAAATTATTAACAGAATATTGTAATAACATGAGAATTTTTTCCCTTCTCAGAAGCCTTTACTAAACATATGCTAAAGCCCCTAAATGATTTTGGCAGCCATTAGCCCAGCATAAGCAGTGTAACTCCTTTCAGCAAGTGAACAAACAAGGAACAAACATTGAATGGCTGACACAAATGCATTTCAGCTGGCATTTTCTTTTCCGTCCAAAAGGGTGCAGTCAGTATCAATCACTGTTTTCTCTTCTACACTGAAATAATGGTCACTCATTCCACTGATGTTTTTCACAGCAGTAATGTACCTTTGAAAGGAAGCTTTCATGAGACTGTTTCCTGAACTTCCTAAAGGCACCTTGAAGATTCTAGCCTTTTCTCCGTATTTTTTCTTCTTTGAATTTTAATTATTTGTCTCTTTGTTTAGTTAGTTATATTTCTTATTTCTTAATCATCTGTCTCATATTGTTTTGGAGTATGAGAGTGTTACACAGGTAGATTTTAAACAAGAAAGTCACTATTACAAACTGGGTTAGTTTCAATTTTCACTTATTTCTTAAACATTTAGGATTGTGTGCTGCTCAGCTTTTTAACTGACTTATCTGACATATGTTTATTTTGGATACATAAAATGTATGGTATATAGAACTCTGATAGCAGAGTGCATTGTTGTTTTAATGATTTGTTGAATATTATTGCAGCTGGACACTTTCTACTGATGTTCAGCAAAAGTAGGCCAAAAGATGGCCTTCTGTTGCATTTGTGACTTTCCTGCCTTTATTCCAACAGAATTTGGAATAATTTTATTTTTTTAAAGTAATTGGTGCTTTTCTTTTTCAGATAACTGCAGTTTGTAGAGAAGCTGCTCTCCTTGCACTTCAAGAAGATATTGAGGCCAAATATATCATGAAGGAGCATTTTCAACAAGCTTTAGTCATTGTGACTCCTAGAATCCCAGATTCCCTACAGAAATTTTATGAAGAGTATCAGCAGCAGAGTGGATTGCATTCTCTGTGACAAAGTGATTAATGAACATACAGTACACAACTTCATTTCTAGAAAATAAGTAGGGTTTTTTTCAAAGAGATATGCTCTTTCAATTCAGATATTTAAAATTAATTTTAGTAATACTTTTTGAATAAAACAACTAATGTTTTGAATAAATACTAAAGGAGCTTTAGGAATAAATAATTAAATTTTTTGAATAAAAATAAACTTGAGAACTGTGTGAAAGCATGATTGAAACATCAAAAGCACACCATGATAGTGCATCATCATGCCAAAAGTGGTGTGTGTACATGGAATGGACAGGAGTGGGTCATCTAGGCTTTCCTCTCTGATGACATCATAGTACTGCAATTTTGCCATAGCACAGGGGTCTCAAACTGGCACCTTAGGGGCCAGATGCATCACACACAGGCCACACCCACACCATCTCTCAAAAGGGGAAAAACGTCACGAAATATCATGTGACGGCAACGTGACGTGGCGAGTTTGACACCCGTGCCATAGCAGCACTTGTTCATTTCCCCATAATCACTATCACTAACTAAAGGTTTCATATAATCTAAATTTCCTTACCTTTTTCACAGCTGTCATGTACAGAGTACAAGTTGTTTTTTGGCTGTCCGTGAAATGCCTTTTCTCAAATTATATCAGTTTAAAAGTGGATTTTAACATTTCTATTCTTCTCCAGTTTATAAATATTTTTTTGGAATTCTGTATAATTCTTTCTTCTTTTTCCCAGTATAAAAAAAGTTGTATCACTGATGAACTTATGGATCATACCTGATTCATACCTTACGGATCAAACCAGTTCAGAGAATTTTAAATGACTTTCTAAACCATTTCTAATTTTTTCTGCCTTTCCAGTTCTTTCATAATCTATTAATCTATTAATCCATAAGATGGCTCAACACATTGATTAAAAAACTACTTGGAAAACATTGAATATCAATCCACCATACTGGAGATGGGGTTGACCAAATCTTTGTTAGTCTATGGAACAAAACAGACATAGTCTTTCTCCAGTGCGCTGCTTGGAGAGTCCAAGCGTGGGTTAACACAGCCTATCTGCCCTTGGACTGAGTAATGTTTTTCTTGACCACGCCTCCCTTTGCCTCCCTATGTTCAGTTTAAAAACAATCCGCCCGTTAGGATTGTTTTGGGGGTTCTCCAATCCAAAGACAGATAGACTGGGGTTCCCAACACCAAATTGACCACTAGTTCTTCTCAGGACCTGTCTACAAGACTCATTTCAAGCGTTTGGTCTTAATCTGCTGAGAGGATTCCCGGGCCAGTTCCTGTCTTCTGCTGGTCACAAGCGGCACAGGGCAAGTGAGTCGCTTGACCGGCTCCTGCTGGCGAGCTAGGGGGGAAGGGACCGCACCGGTATTCTGTTCTCGGCATTCCCGACTGCTACTATCCCAGAGCCTTGCGGGCATTAGCCGCTGGCTGTGGCGGTGCTCTATTCTGCCCAGCAACAGTGGCAACCGTTTCTGCCGCTTCGCGCGCTGTTGCCTAAGTGACAGCGTATTTGGCGGGCGGAGGCTGCGCACGCACCAGCCGCCATTTTGGTCACTCCGAAGAGGCCTGATGCCGCATGCGGACGCTAAGGAGCTCCGGAGAGTGAAGAAGCAGGCCAGGAACAGCGAGATTAAGCTTCCTCTCAGTTGCAGAGTGCCGCCAGGGGTGCGGGGCTAGTCCAGGGTGCCGGCTAGCCTTTCCCTCCTCAGCTAAGTCTCGGGGATCCGAGGACGGTAGGGGGAAGGAATCCGTCCAGCAGGCGGCCCTTTCCTCCAGGAGCATCTGCGGATGTGCTTGAGCCGGCTGGCCAGCGTCGGTGCCCTTCCACTACGAGATAGTTTCCCGCCAGGCCTTAACTTGTGGCCTACTGCAGCATGGCTGAGGAATGCAGGGAGGTGCAGGAGGAGCAGGCAGGGCCCTCCAGCAAGCGCAGTAGACTGGATCCCTTGCCCAAGGGGGGGAAAGGGAGCAGGGACACCAGCAGGAAGTCTTCCCCGGGACCTTCAGTGCCTCCAGAAAAGGCCAGAGAGGGCTCTCATCCCCATAAGGCGGAGGAGCCTAAAGTCCCTCATCACCACAAGGAACGTTCTTCCTCAGACCATGGGGATCACTCTCCCAGGGGTTCCTCTCTCAGGGGTGAGGGGGCTGAGTCTCCTTTCAGGGACAATAGATCCCCTTCTGTAGAGGACTATGGGTCCAGAGATCCCTCACCAGAGGCTTCCTGGGGCTATCCTGATTCGTCCAGTTCCTCTATCAGGGACGAAAGGGAATCCTCCCAGAGCATCTTGCCCGAAGAGGAGGACTCCAGCTCGGGCAAGGCTAAGTGCCATAGGCACTCCAGCAAACATCAGGTGAGGGAGGGCAAGAGCCCAGCATTGTCAGCTGAAATGAGGGAAGTGATTTCTCAGGGCATTGCGGAGGGCATTAAACAGAGAGATTCCTGAAAATCCAGAGCTCCTAAGGCCAAACATCAGGCTAAGGCCTCCACCTCTAAGGAGCTGAATTCCCCTCCTACGTCATCAGTCTCTGAATCCTCTGGCTCGGAGGAAGAAGGGGCTGAGGGATTCGTGCTTTCAGTGGATGAGGACCTGCCCCCTGTCCCCTTTACTGGCCTTTTTAAGCCATCCTTGTTTAAGTCTATACTTCACAAGGCCATGGCAGCGACCGAGCTAGGCTCCACCCCCAAACCAAATCCTACTCAGACTACTGCTTCCTCCAAGGACCATAAACATGGTCTGTTCAAGGAGACGGTTCCTACCCAGGAGTTTATCCCTGTGCCCAACCTCTTCATGGATATCGTTCAACGTCAATGGGTCCAGCCTGGTACCCTGACCAACCCCAGTGGGGGGGGGATAGGTCCCTTTATTCTGTAAATGGGAAGATGGAAGACATCCTGAAATTCCTTGAAGTAGATGCTCCAGTAGTGTCCTTGACATCCAATTCTAACCTACCTGCTGACCTTCTAGAAGGTCTAAAGGCTGAAGATAAGAAGTCAGAGAAGGCATGCCACAAAACACTCATGGCGGCTGCCTGGGCCATTAAGGCATCCACCTCTCCTTCTTCACCAGAGTCTCCTTGTTCTGGCTGACACAACTCAGATCCAAACCTCCTTCCAGAAGGTCTAGGTGGTGCCATGAGCTTACCAAAATTATTACGGCCATTGAATACTCGGCAGATGCTTCGCTGAATGCAGCGAAGTTTGCCTCCAGGCCCTAGCTTCCAATATTACATCTTGCCGCCTCCTATGGCTCCGGCATTGGCAGGCTGAGATGAAGGCCAAATGGAAGTTGACTTCCACTCCCTTCAAGGGAGGGCAGTTGTTCGGGGAGGCCCTGGACAAGTTTGTCATTGAAACCAAGGACAAACGGAAGGTCCTCCCAGCCACTTTGAAAAGGAACGAACGTAAGGGCTCCTGTCCCTTTCATAAGCAGTACTTTCGAACCTAGGAGGCCGTTCAAGCACCCTCATCATCTTTCTACCAGAGGTCTTTCCAACGGGGGGGGGGGGATAGAAATCAAGATAGGACTTCCTTTGGGTCCCGTAGCAGGCAGCAACAGTCTTCCTTTTGGAAGCCATTTCGCGGGGGCAACAGTAACAACAACAATGCCCTCAGCATTCCGCAGAGGGAAGTGACCATCACAGGGTTCCTCCCATAGGAGGTCAGCTATAGCTGTATGCCAACAGGTGGGAGGAGATCACCTCGGACACATGGTCCTCAATACCATCAAGAGAGGCCTAGTCCTAGAATTTCTGACCTTCCCCCGGAGGAAGTTCATCCGTTGTCCCATTTCCAGGAACCCAGTAAAGAGGGAGCTCCTGCAAGCGAAGATACTCCATCTCCTCCAGATAGAGGCCATAGAACCAGTTCCGAGGGACCAGGAGGGACGGGGCTTCTATTCCATCCTGTTCCTGGTCCCGAAGAGCTCAGGGGGGTGGAAGACCATCTTGGACCTGAAAAGCCTGAATCAACATCTGGCTTACAAGAGGTTCAAGATGCAGTCCCTCCACTCCATCCTGGATTGCGTGAGGAAAGGGGATCTATTGACATCGATAGATCTGAAAGAGGCCTACATGCATGTCCCCATCCATGCTGCCCACAGGAGGTTCCTGAGGTTCTGTTCCAAAGGGAAGCACTACCAGTACAAGGCGCTCCCCTTCGGGCTCTCGTCAGCACCCAGAACATTTACCAAGATCCTGGCGGTGGTAGCGGCTCATCTCTGCAACCATCCCATCCCTCTGGAATGTTATTTGGATGACATAATTATTCATTCTGTCACACCAGAGCAGGCTCGACGCGATGTCATGCTGACCGTTCGGAGATTCTCTGTCAACATGGAGAAGAGCCAGTTCCGACCATCCACGCGCATACAGCATCTGGGTGCCGTCATCGATTCCAATTCCTGCCAGGTATTCCTGTCTCCAGACCGCCTAAACAATCTGAGGAGCAGAGTGAACCACTGCTGTTAGTCGAGGTCGGTGCTGATCATCCAGCTGTCCCAGCTCTTGGGGATCATGCTCTCCTGTCTGAAGGTGGTTCTCTGGGCCCGGCTGCATGCCAGGGAACTGCAATGATTTCTCCTTCCAATGCAGAGAGCAAAAACCAGCAACTCCTACAGGCCCGTGTGCCTCCTGCGGAAGGTGATCCGAACCCTGGCCTGGTGGAGGTCCAAGGCGGTCGTGAAGGGCTGTCTGTTCAAAGAACCAGAAAGGGTCGTTGTGACCACAGATGCCAGCCTTCTGGGGTGGGCGCCCACTGTCAGGGTCAACTTGCCCAGGGCCAGTGGTCTCAGAGGGAGGCTGCCCACAGCATTAACTGGCTGGAGCTGAGGGCAGCCCGACTCGCGCTACACCGCTTTGCATGCTTGATAAAGAGAAGTCATGTACTGTTAATGACAGACAATGTGGCAACAAAAGCCCACATAAACAGGCAGGGCGGTACCTATTCAAGGGGGCTCATGCTTGAGGCAGAGGCTCTGGGCAGGTGGGCGGAACATCTGGCTTCTCTCAGAGCAGATCACATCTCCGGAACCAGCAACCGGGAGGCAGACTGGCTGAGCCGACAGCGCATTGATCACTCGGAGTGGCGCCTACACCTGGACCTGTTCCAACAGATCGTGAGGAAATTCGGCAAACCGCAAGTAGACCTCTTTGCCACACATTCCAACACACAACTGCCACGATTCTTCAGCCGTTACCAATCACCATTGATGGAAGGGATGAACGCACTGAGGTGCGAGTGGCCTCGTGAACTCATACGCATTCCCTCCTCTGCCCCTCATTCCTCAGGTAGTGGCCAAACTCCTGACCGAATGGGCAGAAGTTCTTCTGGTGGCACCGTTCTGGCTCAGGAGGTCCTGGTACGCAGACCTTGTCAGTCTCTCCGTTCAGAGACCGTGGCGAATTCCTCAGGACCAAGTCTCCCTCAGCCAGGGGGCCGTCAGTCATCCAGACCCCCAGTGGCTACAACTAGCCGTTTGGCACTTGAGGGGGACCTCCTGAGGAAACAGAACATCTATGGCAAGGTCATACAAACAATATAAGTGCCGAGGAGACCCTCCACTACCAGAATATACGATGCGACCTGGGCCGCCTTTTCATTGTGGTGCAAGGCTAGAGACATTGTTGACTTTTCTGCCTCAGTCCCTCAGACCCTGGACTTCCTGCAGGAGGGTCTGGATAAGGGTCTGGCACCCAGTACTCTCAGGCATCAGGTTGCAGCGCTATCGACCATCCTGGCCAGGGGTTCGTCTCATTCTCTGAGCCAGCACCCTCAAATTAAGAGCTTTCTGAAGGGCACGGCAAACATCAGCCCTCCGACGGTCCACCGATACCCGTCTTAGGACCTCCCATTTGTCTTAAGGGCTCTGACGAGTCCCCTGTTTGAACCTCTGCGTACGTCTAGTCTATGCCACCTGACTATCACGACTGCCTTTCTGGTGTCTATCACTTCTGCACACAGGTTGTTCGAACTGGCGGCTCTCTCAGTCAGGGAGGACTTGTGCGTGGTCCACACCGACAGGGTTATATTGAGACTCGATCCTTCATTTACCCCTAAAATTAACTCTCTGTTCCATTCATCTCAAGAGATTATATTGCCTAACTTTTGTCCTAAACTTTCTCACCCTAGAGAGCATGAATGGCATAAGTTGGACGTGAGACATGCTGTCCGCATTTATGTAAAGAGGACTAAGGAATTCCGTTGTTCAGAGGTGTTCTTCATCTCTTTCCTTCCTGGGTCTCTCGGCCGCAAGGTCTCATCTCACACCATAGGTCGTTGGCTGTGCACTTGCATTAAGCTGGCGTATGAACATCAGGGCAAGTCGGCCCCGTGCAGGGTTACCGCACACTCTACTAGGAGCACGGCAGCTTCAGCAGCCTGGGCAACCCAGGCATCTATTCTGGACATTTGCAGGGTGGCCATGTGGGCTTCCGCTACCGCCTTTATAAAAAACTATAAAATAGACACCTTTGCCTTAGCTGAAGCCTCCTTCGGAAGAAGAATTTTGCAAAGAGTTGCTGAAACTGCGGAGGCTCTGGTTCTTACCCACCCTGGGACTCAATAGCTTGGGCATGTCCCACGCTTGGACTCTCCAAGCAGCGGACTGGAGAAAGACTGTTGGCTTACCTGAACGGTCGTTCTCAGGGCACTGCGAGGAGAGTCCAAACCCACCCAGGGGGGGTTTCTCTTCAATATATATGACTGTGTATTGACTGTGAATCTTACCATACGACTGTCCTTCATTTTTAAACTGAACATAGGGCGGCAAAGGGAGGCGTGGTCAAGAAAAACATTACTCAGTCCAAGGGCAGATAGGTTGTGTTAACCCACGCTTGGACTCTTCTCGCAGTGCCCTGAGAACGACCGTTGAGGTAAGCCAATGGTCTTTTAGTTTTTTCAAGACCATTCAACTTTATTAGGGATAGCTGCTGCTTATAAAAACCTATGCCAAATAAAATTGGTTGTTTTTAGGTTTTCTTGTCTCCAGCTATTTGGTAAATGAACCAGATTCCCATAATAGTTAATTCTTTGTCAAATAATTCTAAAAAATTAATTTACTTTTGCAGAAGCCATGACAATCTTTCTTCTTGAAAGGTTTTTTTTTTCTTCCAGATTCTTGGTGGTATTTTAAAAATTCTGCTGTTACTGCTGTTTTCACAATTATACTACTTGACCCATAATTTCCAGATCCCTTTTCCAGATGTCCTTTTAAATATAAAAGATATCCAATTTGGTTTTGTGATTAAGGCACCAGCCTAGAAACTAAGAGATTGTGAGTTCTAGTTCTGCCTTAAGCGTGAAAATCAACTGAGTGACTTTGGGCCAGTCACTCTCTTACAACCCAACTTACCTCTCAGGGTTATCGTTATGGGGAAAATAGGAGGAGGAAGCAATATTAGTTATATTAGCTGCCTTCAGTTATTTATCAAAATAACAAAGGTGGGATATAAATAAAATAATAAATAAAAATGTTTATGTAAACTATCCAGACTTCTAGCAGTAAGAAAATTTTCTATCTTGATTTCATCAAGAAAAAAAGCCCTGAAAATTTCAGTTTTTGCAACTTTTTCTATTTTTTAAATTTAAAACTGCCAAATGTATACAATACTTTATTCACAAATGAGCTTTCAAATCATCCTATGCAGTTGTATGCAGATTTTCATATATGGTAACTTTTATACGTATGCAAGTTTTTAGCTTCTGCTTCAGGAATCTATTGAAACATACAATTTAATCAGGTATACTTCCTCAAGTTTTGTATACAACTGAATGTGCAACTGAATCACCAGATTTAAGTCCAGTTTGCATTTAAGATATAAGCAAGATTAAGCTGTTCTAGAAAACTTCATTTTTCTTCATAAAATTTTCCAGGCCTGCTTATTATTGCTTGACTGGGATAATTTGCATTTAAATAGCGATACAATATTGGAATCAACTAGTTAGCACAGACTGATTCTGTTTGAGGCTTTATATGTAGTTTTTGTAAAAATGTTTTTGGTAAGGTAAAAATATATAGTAGTAGCTGGTTAGGCATTTAACTACAAAGGAGTCTTTTATTTGCCTGAGAGATTAATAGTAAGCCAGAATCAGCTGGTAGTGCCAAGTGCCTTGATAACACAATTGACCACAGAATGCTTTGTTAGATTCCTCCCCCACCCTCTCTTCTTTTCCCAGAGAAAACTGGGAGACAATGCAATTGCTGACTTAGTAGCAATGATTTTTAAGCAATTAATTATGATAAACAGTGGAGAAAATAAACATCTATTCTAGAACACAAGCATAGATAACAGAAATATAGCGAAGAGAGTGAAGGGTATTCAGGATAACGTCTAATCAGAAACCAAAGAATATTTAACATATTCTACTTACATCCTATTTTCCAAGATGTAAACTGCCCATTCTTTACTACAAAGCACTACTTAGTTTTTAATAGACAAAATGTTACAATATTAAACTTTGCATTAGCCGAGCAAGTCTAAATACTTTGATGCAACACATTGATTTGTCAGTTATTTTCTTCTGAAAGGGTAGTTTTTACATGGTAGTTTCATTGGGAGCTTTGGGCTGGCCACTTAACCAATAATAAATTGAATTGATGTTTAAGAAATAATAAATAGCTTTATGGTGTAGAAATGTCATTCCAATCTAAGATGTCAATCATTTTATTATCTCAACAGCTTTTGGAATTTTGCTAAGTGAGGGAGACAAAAAGAGTGTTAATAAAGTATAAAGTAAGTGTCTTATCTTGGCTATAGCACTAGATAGTAAAACTTGGGAGATCAGCAGTGCTTGGAGGTGGGGAAAGCAGTGGCACTAGCCGCAGCTGGGCCAGGCCAGTGTCTCGGGGTGGAGAACAAGTCACAAGTCGAGAGCACTGGCCTGGCCTGGCCCGGCTGCAGCTGACGCCACTGCTCTTGCTGCCCCCATGGCCTGCTTGCTGCCCTTGCAGTGCCTTGTGCAGCACACTTAAATTTAGTGCGCCTCACAATAGGGGAGATGGCATCCCCTCCTCCTCCTGGAGCCCATTACGACATGGAGCAGCCAGGCCGGGCCAGTGTCTTGAGGTGGAGAGAAAATCATGCATCTCCCCGAGCGACCAAGGTATACCCAGCACCAACAATGACCAAGAGAAGAGGCAAGTACAGGGGCTCTTCTCTTCTGCTCTGGAATATGGCTCAAGTCTCCATCCTCCGCCGTTCCTACCTTCTTAGGCGAGGAGTGACTGGGAGGGGAGGGCGAGGCGCGGTGCCAGGCAGTGGTGGGTTCAGCCGACAGGAAGCCACAGCAGGGAGAAGGACTCTCGATTTAAATCATATGGTATAAAGCACCCAAAGAAGAAGAAAGAACAACATCAGCAAAAACAAAAAACAAAAAAACCCCAACCCTCGGAGAAAGAGAGAGAGATGGGGGGGAGAGAGAGATGGGGGGAGAAAAAGATGAGAGAGAGATGAAAGAGAAAGGATCAGGGAGAAAGATGAGGGAGAGAGAAAGATACCTGTTTCCCAGAGAAAATACTGGAAGCCACAAAACCTGCATAGGCGTAGCTCAGAGGTCATGTGACTGGATTGGAGTGAGTGATGTTGAACTGGCCATGCCCACCCAGATTTTGTGGCTCCTGGTGTTTTCTGTGGGAAACGGGTCCAAATGGCTCTTTGAGTGTTTAAGGTTGCAAACCCCTGCTCTAATCATTCAGGATTCTAGTAGCATTTAGAAATGCTGTCCCAGTTGGCTGGATGTAACTTCCTGTTTGTTAAGTTGTGCTTTAGAAATCAGAAGAGTTCGTTGTTTCTGTTCCAATCACCCTGCTGCGTAGCAACCTTCCTGCCTAAACTCCTTGATTCTGAATCCAAGGTAGCAATGGAATTTTCACAGACTTATGATTTTAGGAGATTTTATCATGTCAGAGTCAGAAGCAGCTTGGGAACTCATGACCATCAAGGTAACACTGGTAATCAAGGGCGTGACATATAGAAGTGGCCACATGTTTAATCTGGTCTTTTATTGGGGAAGAGACAATACGATTTTAAGTTGAGAAATAGTTCCCTCACTTTACTATCAGGCTTAGATCAGTTACTGAGTATTTTAGAATATTCTAGGATTGCTCCCTGCTGCAGATGGTGGGATCTATTCCACAGCCCGCTCCAAGTGCCTGGGGAAATTTGGAGTTGTTCCCAAAAATTTGGTGTACAGTTGGTGTACAGTTGCTGCTTGGAATGAGATAACTAATGGGATTTTGGATTGGATTGTGCCTATGTATTCAGCTGTACATATTTGGCCCTTGTTGGCCATGTGGTCTGTACAGATTGGTTTCAGTGTTTGGAAGCAGTGGGGATCTGGATTGAGAAGAACAGGTTTTGGATTAACTCTAGCAAAATATAGTAGTTTTATCGTTGGGTCTCCTGGATCTGCTAATTTTCTAGTTTTAGTAATGAATGGTGAAGTAGTGAACACTTCTGACAGAGCAAGTACATAATTTGGAGGTCCTCCTGCTCAAACAGCAGATAGCAACACATTTATTGTGTACAAACTCCCTTCTAGCCTCGATCAGGAAGCACTGTACATGAACTCTCATTTTTTTGGTGACTTCCCAAGTATATTATTTTAATGTGCTCTACATGGGCATTCTAGAGTACCTTCTGGAAGTTTCAATTGGGCCAGAATGCAGAGCCACTTATGGGAATGTCTTGCTTTGCCTATATTACACTTTTGTTCTAAGCTTCTACATTGCTTCTTTGTGCAAGTCAACCTATGAACCCCTACATGGCATGAGGCCCAGGAATTTGAAGGACTATATTATTCCCATAATTTCTATATAAAACTATTGGCAAATGGTGTGTTTGAGACCACCTTTGTGTCAATTTACGTGTGTGTGTGTGTGTGTGTGTGTGTGTCATTTATTATTGATATTCACCTGATGGCTGCCACATAAATTCATATAAATAAATAACAATAGCAATAGCAGTTAGACTTATATACAGCTTCATAGTGCTTTACAGCTCATTTTTACTGACCTCAGAAGGATGGAAGGCTGATTCAACCTTGAGCCGGTCAGGATCGAACTGCTGACAGTCAACAGAATTAACCTGTAATACTGCGCCACTATGGCTTTTCCATTGAATCAAGTTCACTACTGCATTAATATAGTAAATGGATAGTTTGAATGAACCTAGAAATACATTTCAGGTCTTACTCATCTGATATTGTCTATATCACCAAAAACAGTCTTCAAAAATGTCATCTATATTTTAAGTTCTTCTTAAACAAGATTTAGATCCAGCTCTTTAAAAGTAAAAGGACAATTTGAGAATATAAGTAGAATGTATGTAAGTGCTAACTCTGTTTTTTAAATCATATTCCTCACATTTAAGAAGTGGTTTCTACTTCAGAAACAAATTTTTGGCTACAGCTGTTTTAAAAACAATGTTCTGTTTATCAATTTTGATACATGCTCTTTGTGCTTTTATCAATGTAATTAATAGAGGCAGCTCATTTCATCATTTACACAATATACCAAAGTACATTAAAATTTTCAGTCCTCAACTATGTTCACCATTTTTTGCAATTCAGGCTGACACAATGCATCTTAAAATGACACACTGATAATCTAAATTTCTTGAGAATATGTGTTTAAGAGCTAAACACTTTGAGATAATGTTCAAAGAAATGTTCTCAAGATTGTGATTGCTACTATTTTTCTTCAATCTTCTATCAATAACATTGAGATATAAAATTGGTATAACTTATACAATCACTCCACATCACCACCATATATACTTAATAGCATTTTATATACGATTTTGTGCTGTAGCATGTTTTACTTTAAGCTAAACTTTGAATGATTTCAAAGTTTATATCCTGTTACAGTCATAAGTAAACTCAGAAAATTGTATAAAGGCTGCACGATCACAAATAATAATAGATTAGACATGAACCCCCAAAAGGTACCTGACATCAACACCCAAACACCCTGAGAAAAGCTGCTTCCAGAAAGCAGAAATACAATAATTCAAAATAATTCAGAACCAAATTTTCATTCAGACTTTGGATAATCTGATTACAAACTTCAGGGAAAAAAATATTTCTTTACCTGGGTGGAAGAAAAAGAAAAAAAAATGGGATAAAATTCTTTTTATCGCCATTCATCACCATCATGAGGACTGGTGATAGACCAAATATGATCTGTTATATTTAGCAAGAGAGCCTTGCAAAATGATTGACAGGAGCTGGACATGGCGGACTTGAACATGATCTATAAGATGAGGAAGACAAGTTTGTAAGGGCATCAATGCAAATATATCTTCTGCCATTGCCTTGCTAAAATTTAGCACCTGGCCACACAAATAAGGAGCCGAAAGAGGATGTTAATTAATTTTAGATCATGATGCTAACAATGTGTCCTACTCAGACATGGTTTTCCAAACTACTTACTATTTTTGCAGACTTTTTGTATGTTATTTTTTTAACCTTTTACAGACTTTATTATTTATGCTGCTTTGATATATTGTCCCTTTTTAATTTCTTTTAGCTCTTCTTTTTGCCTAAACTATTTTGAGAATTATTATTACAAGCTATATAAATAAATACAAAGCGATCTCATTCAAAAGAACCCACACAAAAACTTGTTTGTTAAGCACATGAATTTGGGGGTGAATCTGGTTGACAGACTAGACTTTAAGGGTGCCATACAATGTTAATAATAGCTTAATAAAATTTAATTGGTGTTTCTACTTTTTAAAACACTATTTTGGATTGTATATAACAGTGAAGAACATGCATAAAGGCAACAAATACGTGCATCAATCCTTTGAAAAAGAAACATGTAACTCTGTAATCTACAAATGCAGATTACTAGCAAACACTACAAATATAGCATTAAATATTATTTTATTCCAGATTTATTAAAAATGACTACTAGACCTGACTGTGTATCAGAGAAGAGCAACAAAGATGATTAGGGGACTGGAGGCTAAAACATGAGGAACGGTTGCAGGAACTGGGTATGTCTAGTTTAATGAAAAGAAGGAGTAGGGGAGACACGATGGCAGCGTTACAATATCTCAGGGGTTGCCACAAAGAAGAGGGAGTCAAATCATTCTCCAAAACACCTGAGGGCAGAACAAGAAGCAATGGGTGGAAGCTAATCAAGGAGAGAAGCAACTTAGAATTGAGGAGAAATTTCCAGAAAAAAGGGGCTGACGTCGCAATGACATGAGGTGCGATCTTGGTGCTCCGAGATCACAGTCGATATTTCTGCCGCTGGACGGTCCATTCGGACTTAAACTGTCCCGCAGAGACGGTGATTGAAAAGGGACACCACGAAGTCCCTGAAAGATCCAGGAATAGCCTTTTTTTCTGGCGATAGAAATGCAGCTAATGAAATTGCTAAAGTTGGGACAGCTCTGGAATGGGAAGAAAGCAAAAAGAGAAAGTGTGTCAAATTGGTGAGGAAATTTTATTACTAGAAAAGGAGACTACCCCCCCCAAAAAAAATTAAATTAAATTAAAATTGAAGATAGAAGATTGTAAGCAGCGAAATTAATCCGTGACCCGTCAAAAGCGCGGAGGACAAAATCGTGCTCGACAAAAGCGCGCATGTGACGTCATCACAGCACGACGAAAAAAATTAAAAATTGAAATAAAATTAAAATTAAAGCAAGCCGATTCACATAAAAGGTAAGGGTTAGGGTTAGGTTAAGGGTTAGGGTTAGGTTTAGAGCGTTAGCGTTAGGTTTAGCGTTAGGTTAAGGGTTAGCGTTAGGTTTAGCGTTAGGTTAACGGTTAGGTTCAGGGTTAGATTTAGGGTTAGGTTCAGGGTTAGGTTTAGGGTTAGGTTTGGGGGGGTTAGGGTAAGGTTTTAGCTTTATTTTTACATTTTTCGATCACAGCGCGATGTTTTTGTTGCGCTGTGATGACATCAAATGCGCGCTTTCGTCGAGCGCGATTTTGTCCTCCGTGATTTTGTGGTGGAACCAATTAATCTACATTAGACTTATCTGTGTTATCCTATTTCTAATTTTTTTCATGGGTGGAATTTTTGCAAAGGCCCCCTATTTTTTAAACTGAATGGATTAATTTTTTCTTCTTTTTTCACTTTTGCTTACACCTATGGATTAAAATTTTCCTTCTTTTTTATAATGCTTAATTGGATTGATTGGATTGTTTTTGATCTCCATTTAAGGGTTTTTTTCTTTCTTAAACTTGGAATATAAAGACGATAAGAAGGATTATAAAGAGGGTTGTAACAACAGGAGGAAAAGCAGTTACATTGCCACTTAGAAGCTGGAAGCTGGATACATTGTTTTTTATTCTTTCTCTTTGATCAATTGAGATTCAAGGTTCAGTTTGTTTACTGAGAGTGATAGTAGGAAGAGCACAAGTTGCTTTTTGGGAGTTCTATCACTAGCTATTGGAGGGAAGACAACATTTTGACTTGAAAGATCATAAATGAACCTGTTTGAAGTTTATTAAAATAGCCTTGAATCCTATAGTGGCAGTGCCTGCAAAATTGGAACAATGGTGCAGCAGGAAAAAACCTGTAACATTGCAAATGATTATTTTTGAAATTCAAAATATATTAGTTATGACAGAGAGAATTGAAAAGAGATTGGAGAATATGGAATACAAAACAGAAAAAATTGATGGAAAAACTGAGGATGTTTATCAAATGAAGAATGTGGAGGACAGAGTTCAAAAAATGGAAGAAAAAAATGAGCAAAGAGGTAAGAAATCTGTGGATACTGACAACAAAGTGAGTGTGGTTGGTAATGGCAAGAGCAGAATATGGAAAGGGGAGATCGATGGATTGGAACTCTACCCAGACTTCAAAGCACAGAAGAAGAAAAGAGAGAAAAATTGATGGAGATAAGGAGAGAAATCTTGACAGAAGCACCAGTGATAACCAAAGATAAGCTGATGGAAAGAGCAGATGCTGGGTTTCGAGCTTTTATGAGATACGAAAGGAACAACATGTTGCGAAGAGAGGTTCACACAAGATTTATTAAGAAAGTAACTAGAATATTAATGCTACAAATGGCAAGAGATATAAGACTGCACTATTACTGGAAAGATACAGGTTGATGCAATGAAAATGTATAATTAAAAACTAAGCTAAATTTAGTTTACTAGTAGTATGTATAAAATGAAATGACAATAGCTATAGTTAAATAATGATTAATAATAACAATACATAGAGATATATTAGTTTGATAATATGAAATTTTATATAAACAACACATGGAGAATATGAGAGGAGGTTTAAAATCTTTATCTAGAATATGTTATGAAGATGTATTGTGATTGGATGATTTTAGGATGATTTAATAGAATGTTATCATATAATCCTATTCTAGATTTTGAATATTATATATAAAATGATGTAAAACAATTATAGTCAAATTAAGGTTGAGATATAATAATCGTGATATATATGAATATATGTGAATTTAAAATATGTGATTTGATATGAAAATCAGGTGATGACTATGGAAGAAATGCATGGAAATACTGTAACCAACTGACACAATTTCTACAATTTGTAATAGAAGATGGCTTTTTTTATTTGTATGTTTGCTTGTCTTTGTTCAAAAATAAATAAAAATTGTTTTTAAAAAAAACTGAGGAGAAATTTCCTGACAGAACAATTAATCAGTGGAACAGCTTGCCTCCAGAAGTTGTGAATGCCCCAACACTGGATATCTTTAAGAAGATATTGGATAGCCATTTGTCTGGAACGGTATAGGGTTTCCTGCCTAGGCAGGGGGTTGGACTAGAAGACCTCCAAGGTCCCTTCCAACTCTGCTATTGTATTGTAACTAATTGTAACTAAGAATGAAGATTGCAAAATAATGGAGCCCCCAAAATCTTACTCCTGCATATATGCATATGATATTGGTGAAGAGTATCATCTGTCCTTTATGAAATCACTGAATGAATTTAGTACAACCACAATTTGTATATCTAAGAATACACAAAGTCATTACAAGCATTACAAAAATGGTCATAAAGATTATATTCTCAGAGAGGTATTTAAAAAAATTATGTTCCGGATTATTACTCATAATACTTGTGTTCGCAATTAATCCAAGCCAAGGCAACATCGCTTCTTGTGTTATTTTTCGTGACGTGAAGGGGAAAACATGAAAGTTGGTAAACAATCATTATAACTGGGAAGCCCAGAGACATGAATGAGTAAGATGAAACTGTAGCTGCAGGGAAGAAACTCCACTCCGGGTTTTTCTGGTCGCTCTCTGAGTGACAGATTGACATCACTGGAGGCGTGAGGAAGGGTTGAGGTGGGGGCTCTGTGCTGAAATGCTGCCGTGCGGAGTTTAGGTCATTCTGAAACAGCTCCGCTCGCGCACAAAAGAGCCTGCAAAGTGATAGCTGCAGCGGGCAAAGTCAAGCAACTGCCGTCTCTCCGAGCCAAGCGATTTGGATTTAATTCTATTCCCATGGGATTTAATTTAAGGGAACGGCTCCCAACCTTTGCATTCGGTAATCTTGGTCTGGAGGTTTTTGCAAGGCTTTCGGAAGTAGCTCAGGTGCTGTGTATGTGTGAGCGAGTGAGTGAGAGAAAGAGAGAGAGAGAGAGAGATTAAATGCCCGCGTCTGTAAGTGGGTGCAACCAACTTCTGGCTTAAAGGCTGCCGGCCGTTTAAAATAAATTGATACCAAATATTGCCATTCGTGACGTTTTGAAGGTTTAACGATCTGCAAAGCCACCTTTAATAAGTAAAGCAGCTAAGTTATTTCAAATGTAGACACAGGGACTCTGGGGGGAGGGGGTAATGAAAGCCCCCTCCAAAAGGCAGCTCTCCATTTGTCCTCCCTTCCTCCGCGAAATCCTTTGCAAACTTTGTACCTTTTCGGGTTACACGGGTGTTCAACTTAAACATCAACGATGTGCGTACGTGTGTGCGCGCGTGTGTGCGTGAGAAGAGGAATAGTGACTCTAAGGCTACTCCTCCCCCCCACCGGTGAAATTGGTGGTGCAATCAGCCTGTCAACCAAGTTGCGCCAAGAAGCACATGGTAGCTCTGCTTCTTGCCTACTTCTGTTATGCCCGCGAGGATGTCTTGCGCCTCCTGGTTGCATTTTTTATTGATGTTGGATTTCCTCCTCTCCCCCAGGCATTTCCCTTGTACTTTGCCTCGCTTAAGGTTGGAGCGGAAAGCTGCGGCCCAAGGACCATGTGGTGAAAAGAAGGTTGGAGTCGAGGAAGTGGTTGGACTTATCTGCTACACGCGCGCCTGACTGGGAGGGGAAAAATCTGCGCCTCCAAAGCGGGAGAGAGGGGAAAAAAAGAAAGAAAGAAAAGCTCCCAACTTGGCGGAAGGCAGGAGGGAGAACCGAGCGTGCCGCAGCAAGCTTGCTTCGTGAAAAGGCGGCTACTCATTTCTGATTTTTTTTCTTTTTACCTCCCCCCCCCCCTTGAAGTCGTTCGCCGCTTTAGGAGCGACCCTCTGTCGGCCTGTTGCGGATGCGACGTGTGATGGAAAAGCGGTAGCTCGAATTTGCAAAACCAGTTCGGCCTCTTCTCCTCCCGACTGCTGAAGAAACCTAGTTGGGATTTTGCTCTCCAGAGAGAATTTCCCGAGTAGCTCGATTGTAGGGCAGGGCGCGCGCAGTGTAAGCAGACACCCCTTTGAATGTGGGTGTTCGGAAGGCGAGCTGTTTGGGGGGGACAACGAGTTGGGGTGCCTCTCGTTCGAGGACCAGGATTTTTGCGAGCGCTCGGCGCGAGAAAACGAAGAGAAACAAACTTGGCCTCTCGGATCCGACGACAGCTGGAGAGCAAAGGTTGGGGGGAGCAGAGAAGGTTTCGGCTTCTGGAATGAGTTTCCCTGCGCTTTAAGGACTTATGGGATCCTCGCACTCTACCTTATGGATCTAACTTAGCAGGGACGTGCCTTCACGCGGATTTGCCATCCAAAACGTAAGTTTTGTGCCAGTCCCCTTTCTTGTCCTAACTTGGCTTGCAAAATGGATTCTCGCTGCCTTTTTTTGCACGTGTGGCGCTCAAGTATTCAGCAGGTGCCCTGGCATTTCCCCTTCCCAATAAAGCAGTTTTCTGTGGGGCCAGCTTGAAGAGGGGTGGGGGGAGCCGAGGATGGTGCTGCGGTCGCTGGAAGGCTCGTTTGGATAGATTTCCTTGGCTTAAAAAGAGGCGATTTCGATTGTCTTCCAGCCCAGATTTGCTGGGCTCTGAACTTGTAGCTTCGGACAAGGCATATAGGCGTGCATGTTGTTATAAGTGGGGCGGCTGGATCGAAGGGTTAAAACCTGCCAACTGCTTCGGTGGAGAAGTATGCCGTTTTTCGACCGTTAGAGTTGTTTGGTGCCTGGTCTGTAAGCCTCTACTCTGATGTCCTTTGCTAGCATTCGGCACAGGTGACACTGGAAGGAAATCATTTTGGATTGTTCTTCCCAAACAAGATGAGGCTGGAATAAGTAACCAGGTTGGGTCTTACTTTTACTATTACTAGTATTGCATGCTTGCACATATGTTTCTGGAAATTGTTCTGTTAGGGTTCCCTTGTTTATTTTCCAGAGTAGAGATGTGGTTCAGAGAAGGGAGCATACAATTGTGTAACTGTGTTGGCCACATATTGTAGAGGTAAAAGTGATTGGATTATTATTTTTTAATCACACGAATTAGAGCTCTACTCTGCTATATGCAGTTCTTTGGGTGTAAAGTGTGGTGGATATCATAATAATCCCTACTAATTCCGTGGATTTTATGCTAAGAGCAGGGTCAAGGTTTTGCTTCCAATGGTTTACTAAATAATCCCCAACATTGTTTTTTTTTCTAAGAACGCAGATCTTAAAAATATGTCTTGTGTGTGTATGAACTATGCGTAGTCAATAGTGGAGGGATTTTCCCTTGCAATATGGGTGAGATTCTAGTGGGTCACTGAAGAGGCTACAAGAAGGAAATGGTGTTTCGGGCAGAGATAAAAAGGCTTCCCCGCCCTCCCCCACCTTCTTAGAAATCATTGAAGGGAAATGGGAGGGGGGAATCCCTGCATGCTCAAACTAGCGCACCCAAATCTTCCATATTTGCCTTGAAAGGTAGGGGAGGCTGTGCAGCTTTAAGCATTGGAAAGTCCGCCCCCCTGAGGTAATAGTAACCGTAGCCAATTCCCTTCCTCCTCTGCAAATGGGGGTGAAGAAAATCCCTTGTTTTCATTCATAACTTTTTCTTCTTCCATCCCAGCTCTGCATTCACTGCTGCCTCTGAGCTCAGATTGCATATGGGCAGTGCAACCACTGCCTCACCAGCCTGCTGCTTCTCCGTGTCTCTCAAGTCCACGCAAAGCAGATTTTTGTAGAGCTTGTTCACCTTCCTACCATTTTGAAGGCTAGTAATGAACTAAAACAAGAAACATGTCAGGCTTTGTTCCACAAAGCAGGGGAATCCTTAAGATTTCGAATCATTAAAACTATAAATAAAAAACCTCTGATTTTTGATATTAATTGTATGTTTACTGATTAATTGAAAAGCAGTTGTCTGGTTTTTTTAGAATTAATCAGGCTATAGCATCCAAAACATTTTAGAAAATAAGTACTGGTAATCTGGTATAAATAATTTATTTTCAAATAAACGCCACTTTTTAAAGAAGGAACACAATTCCATTCCATCTTGCTGTTTCTTGTGCATACTTAAGACTTTTGTATGCCACAACTGTAGAAAAAAGTATCTAAGTTCCAGACTTCTCTTTTATCCCAGTAGCATTTTTTTTGGATAATTTCTAGAACTTTATGGAAAGCTTATTTTGTGGATTATATTTGTATTTTGGCTTTTGGTGTGTGTGTGGGTGTATAACAATGTGTTTCTGTAAGTATGTGGAGAGTAGGGTAGTATTTTTGCTGGAAATCAGTTACTTAATTTGTATAATTACTAAACGGTAAGCTTCCATTTATAATTATACTACCACAGTCTCAAATGCTGTAGTCCAATTTCTGACTTCTGTTTGGCCTTTAAAAGCAGCTCACAACATGATGTATAAGATGCATACAACTTAAATAAAAATTTAAAAATAGTGTAGCTATGTTATAAAGCAAAATATGTGACTTGCTATATTTGGTCCATTTTTTTTCTCAGCTGTAAACTAGTTAACTTTCAGCTTTTTTGTACTGAGGTTTGATGATGAATCTTTGCACACTGAAGATTTATGGCAAAATTTTGGCCATATTGGTTAAATGTTGTGCAACATTATCGTTTATTTTACACTTATTAAATCAGGTGAGAAACTATGGGGATATTTTTCCAAATCATGGGCTGTATCCCATTCAAAATTGCATTGTCAGAAATTATTGTCTCTCTTTATATAGAGCACTTTCCATAAAAACCTGTGTTATTGTCACAGTGGTCCCAAAAAAGCAAATACTGATTCAAATTTCCCTTTCACCTTTCTTTGAATATTCAAAGGAATGTTTTGAATCTTGTCTACTATATGCTTTTTTCATGACACATTATGCTCAGCTCCCTTTTCCCCCCTAGTGTCTTATTTACCCAAAGAACTGCACGTACATTTGCAAAGATCTGGTAAAGGGAGCGTGTTATTTGCTTATCTCTTCTCCTATTATCCTTTCCTCCATCTACCTCCTTTCACACCCTGCATTAGGTGCATGGGCACTTGGAAAGATGTTGTGTAACAGGATGTGTTTACATCTGGTGTTTTGCTCTAACAAGCGCTAGACATTGAATGTATGTTTGTGTATACATTATATAAATGCACACTACCCAGAAATGATTCACATACTTTTCCCATTGGTAATTGGCTTGAGGCATCATGGAATTACAACTAAAAATACTGCTTGCTGACAATGTTTAAAATAAAGAATGGTCTTAGAATGCAGCTTTGACAAGTAAAACTGACTACCAAAAATCCAATTAAGAATTTTCACATCTCCTTTTGTTTAGAATTTGAATGTCTTCTATCATTCTTCCATCTGATAGAAACTTGGTGTGGCTTTGCATGTTTTATGTTGCAATTTGCTGATAATGGGTGGCATAGAGCAGAAGTAATTATACTACTTTTGCAATAGCATGTGAGGCAGTAAAGAATTTACTTTTGATTAAATGCAATGGAAACCTATATGCATAGTGTCATAATATATTTAAAAAGGAAATCACATTACAATTTACTAAAAAGCAAAATGCTTGTTTTTAACCGTAAAAGGACTTTCAATATATTTTGTTTATGTAGTTATCTAAATTGGTATACACTTTGGTTTGTAACTCAGGGTAATTCCTCATCTGTTGCTATTAGGATATTGGGGCAATATTGTGGCTTGTTGTAAAATGTTTCAATCCCCCCCCCCCCCCCCAAAAAAAAAAAAACTTCTGGGAACTTACCCCTCTTTCCAATTTTCTCCCTTTTAGGATTTCAGATGCATGCCCAGTTCCTGGTGAATGCCAGAATTAGAGACCACTACCGATGGAGTCCACAGGTCAGCATGGAAACAGCAGTTCGTTAGTTGTCCATCAACAGCTTTTTCTGGACAACCGGCAAAGGTTGGACTATGAAAGAGATATTCAGCCAACTGCCATTTTGTCACTGGACCAGATAAAGACTCTCAGAGGCAGCAATGAATATACTGAAGGTCCATCTGTGGTGAAAAAGTCTGCTCCCCGGACAGCTCCAAGACAAGAAAAACATGAAAGGACTCATGAAATCTTACCAATAAATGTGAATAATAATTATGAGCCCAGACCCAGCCATCCTGGACATGTGCTACATCAACACAACTCAAGGGTTCCTGTTTTGAGCAGATCTACAAGTACTGGAAGTGCAGCTAGTTCTGGAAGCAACAGCAGTGCTTCTTCAGAGCAGGGCCTTCTATTAAGATCGCCACCATCAAGGCTGGGCCCGGGTCAGAGATTTGAAAGGCCAATCAGGACGCAACCCAAACCATCATCTTTGATTGTAGATGATCTGAAGAGTCCTTTGAAAGAGGATTCTACTCAACATAAGTTTATATGTGAACAGTGTGGAAAGTGCAAATGTGGAGAATGCACAGCACCCAGGACCTTGCCTTCTTGCTTGGCCTGCAACAGACAGTGTTTGTGCTCAGCAGAAAGCATGGTGGAATATAGCACCTGTATGTGTCTGGTCAAAGGAATCTTCTACCACTGCTCCAATGATGATGAAGGGGACTCATATGCGGATAATCCATGCTCATGCTCCCAGTCACATTGCTGGTCACGGTACTTATGCATGGGGGCCATGGCTTTGTTTCTGCCTTGCCTGCTCTGTTATCCTCCTGCAAAAGGATGCCTAAAACTATGCCGTGGGTGTTATGATTGGATGAATCGTCCAGGATGCCGATGCAAAAACTCTAATACAGTTTATTGTAAGCTGCAAAGTTGTCCATCAAGGGGTCAAGGCAAGCTTTCCTGATTTCTGGAGGGAAAGATTCAGTTCCTCAGACACCAACTTTCAGATAGTGGCTGACTTTTCTGTCAGTGGCTGACTTTTCTGTCTTCATGCCCCTTTTTTCTTTCATGCCCCAAATCTTCTCTCACTTCTATTGCTTATCTCAATGAAGGGCAAATCTGAATGCATTGGTCTTTGGTAAGTGTGGCTCATGTGCTGGTGTCTTTTTTCATCTTGGCAAGTCATCTCAGGACTCTGGACTCCTGAAAGAAGTAATGAGGGTACTGGATTTTTCTGAAGTCTTTTATTCTGCAAACAACTTTCCAAAGATGCTGTTTTGTTCTGTTCTATTTTTAACTAACTTTAATGACTTTCAAGTGTTTTTTTTTCAACTCTTCCCATTCCCCCTTTTTAAAAAAGGCTGCACAATCCAATTATTTCTCTTAAACAAAGTAGAAAGGAAAGGAAAGAAATATGGGTTGAAATTTAGCAAACCTAAGTCACCCCCCACCTTTTTTTTTAATTAACCACTTGCATTTTACTCATTCCTTGGCCACTATTTTTGACAGTCCAGATTTTAAATATTTATCTTCATTGCCCCCATTACTGGTTTCTTCATAAGCTTCTATTGTTTTCAGATATAGATATAGCTTGCTCTTTATATGTGTGTGTGTGTGTGTGTGTGTGTATGTATGTATGTATATGTATATGTATTTAGTGTCACAACCCCTGGTATGCCCAAATATGGGAGGAGGCATACTGCTTCCTTTTTCTGTCTATCGGCTCATCACAAGAGACCATCCAGCACAGGTTCAAATCCCAGTAAGGGTATGGCTAGCTGATGAGAGCTAAATAGCTTGAAATAGATCTATACTAGTCTCCTTTTATTTATTTATCAGCACAAATACAACATGTGTGTGTGTGTGTGTGTATATATACACACACACACATACATGCATACATACATACATACATATACAAGCCCTATCTGTCACTTTTATTTTGATACTAAAGTTGGTTTCTCCACATATGAATAATACAGGTAGTAATACAATTTAAGTTGTATAAGCCGCCTTTGATTTCTTAACACTTCTATTTAACTCATCCTCAGCTCAGTAACTTTCCTCCTCTCTTTATTGCCTTAGCCACATATTGTGGTGCTTTTTGTATATTTTATGTAAAATCACAAAGTTGAATTCTGACTATTTTTAAGACAAAGGTCTGTTAAAACTTTTTTATTGTAAAGAATATTTATTATGTAAATCTCTATTATTTTATGATATTTATTATAAAAAAACTGTTCCAAAAATGTATTCCTGTCTGAATATTACAAAATATCAACATTTAATGAAAATAAGGGTGACACAAGGAAAGTATGTATGTTAAACTATAATGCAGAAAATATAATAATTAATTAAAATGTCTTGGGTTCTTTATTTGTTAGTAAAACTGTTTGTTCTTAGCAGTATTAGAAGAAAGACTGTATAGTCCTTTACCACTTTCCTTGGAGATAGGCCCACTGTACTCAGTGGGACTTCACTTCTGAATAGTCTTGTATAGGATTTCACTGTAAGACCACTGCCGCTTATTTCTTTTCTGAAGTTTTCATGACTGTGAAATCATATTTTTTAAATAATAATCAAATTTTTGCTTTGGAGTGTTTTTCAGCATTGATGTATCTTGTTCATTTGAAAACATACATACTGCAAGCGATATTTCTGCAACTAGAGTTTTTCATAGACTATACGTTGATTTTCATTCTTTTTTTGTTTTTGAGAAGATAATTTTTCTAAAGTGTGAAAATGAGATACCAAACATTAATAAAAGTTTGGGAAAGAAAAATGAGAATTCCTAAATACCTCATTTTTCAAATTATGTTCATGGTTTTTCCTCAAAAGATTAATTCTGTTTCCAGAATTCAGATTAAATGATTCTTATGGACCTATTTGGTGCATACTATATTAATAAAATATATTTAATTAAATTGATACCACTGAACCTGTTAGCTGATATTCTTCACACTGGTTGTCTTGCATCTAAGCTCCTTACAAAGTATTTTAAAAATAACATTACCCATAGTGAAAGTGCTTGTTTTCTCTAAGATAACCAAGCATGCCTGTCCATATTTAGAAATCCTGTGTGTTATTTAACTACACTATGCGTGGTATAATTCAACCAGCTTAATAAAACACATTTATTTTAAAACTTCTAAATAAAAAACAAAAATGCAACTCCTATAGTGAGCTTTGAAGCTTTCAGGTGAATCTAGTTTTTAAACTCACTCATTATGGTTCTCTTCTAGCTTCCTAATGATTTCACAGAAGATTTAATAAGAATTAGTATAACCATTTCTCTCAGTGTTCTGAGCACTTTGCCACAACTATGCATAAGGACATGGCATTCACTTGTATCATATGGAACTAGTGATACCTGACATGTTTATATAAACTGCCTTCATTGCTGTGCATTTTTCATGGAAATATGTTTCTGCACAATAGTTCTTTTTGGTTTGTGTCAATAACTACATTGTTGATCATGCTCTTTTCATTTATTTGGAGGATCTGAGTAAGTTCAGCTCTTGTGATAGAAGCAAAATAGGCTCATGCAGTGTTTTTCTTTTCATTGAATTATTAAAAACATTTATGTAAAAACACTCACTGTATGTTAATCACTCAACATCAAAGCCTTCCCTTTTGTGAAAGGAAAAGTCAATTTATTGAGTCATTTGATTTCCCTCTGTCTTGATATTTCACACTAGCACTTTAACAAATGCAAACTCAAAGTCAAGATCAATCCATGATAAACTCTGGATGTGTTTCTGTTTGCAGAAGAAGGGGTGAAGAAAAAATTACCCCACTTCAAAATCTTTGGTTTATCTAGTCTTTGCACTTTCTTTGAATATAGTAGAATATTCCAACCTTTGCATACAAACTTTTGTGCCCTGGTTTTATCAAAATATTTAATAAACATAGTCTTATTTCCAGTTTTCTGGTAGCTTTTTTTCCCCAGAAGAAAACACTTTTTTCTAAGGGACTCTGGTTCTAGATGTTCTGACTGTGTAGTGATTTTCTTAAATTATTGCCCTGCTGTGTTGTATCCTAAAAAGGTGATATTTCCTATAAGTTGTTGTTTTGCTACTTTTATTGCTTTATAAAACTTAACACAAAATCCCATCCTTTGCCTTCCCTTAGAAATGCACAAAGTACTGGCCTTGTAGTGGAGTTGCATAAGTATTGGTCTAGAAAGCATTCTGAGTATGGATAGAATTGCCATATATGCAGCTTTTTATTCAAATACTGTAATCTCATTGTCGTAAAGTTGGCCTTAAACTAGCCTTAATATACTAAGGCTAGCTTAAGGTCTGATACATCATAAATTAATGGGTCTGTTTTGATTTTGTATTGATTTGTTTCAGGGAGAAGTTACTGATTCAAGAACTGATTCTAGCTAGGTACATGAAATTTTAAAATGATCTGCAATGTACTATGTGATGTAACCATACAGTTGGGAAAAGTGTCAAAGTATATGCTAGTGGTATTGGGACATGGCATGCCCTTTCCAGTTCCAAAACCACAGTGTACTTTGCCTGGAAAAGTAAACGTGACATGTTCCCTATTAAATATCAAGCAAAATGACAAGCATATAACTTCTAAATGATAAAAAAGCTCATGTACATTTTAAGTTTAGATTTTAAGTAGATTTCTTTCAACATGTGATTAAAACAGACATTGTCAACATTGCAGCACTATGACCATTTAAAATTCTTAAGAGTTTGTGTGACCCTCTCCCAAGTAAAATAATGAATTCCTATGTGTTAGGGTTGGACAAAAAACAAATATTCCACTTTTAATCATTTATTCACAGACTTTTTAAACGTTTAGTTGCCATAACTAATCAATGTTGCATAGACAACATGAGGAGCAACGCCTAAATCAGTTTCGAATGTGTTTCTGCTTTGTCCATCTATCAAGGTTAAAAAAAATATCTACTCACCTCTAAAATTGCTCTTAACCTTCCAAAGATTCTTAACCCATAATTTGAGA
Source organism: Thamnophis elegans (assembly GCF_009769535.1). Classification (NCBI taxonomy): domain Eukaryota; kingdom Metazoa; phylum Chordata; class Lepidosauria; order Squamata; family Natricidae; genus Thamnophis; species Thamnophis elegans. Next base: position 41,508,536 of record NC_045549.1, on the reverse strand, counting down.
AGCCTGGAATTACAGTAAATCAAAGATCTTTTAAAACAGCCCAACCTCTAGAAACTAGGTGGGCATGTCTAAAATTACTTTTTGTGAGATGTGTGGCCATATAAATAAAATGAATGGTTTTCTTGGGAGAAGGATATACAGTCTCGTATCTTTCTGGTAATCTCCCAAAGTAGAAATCATATGGTACCATGCTTATCTTTTGATTTTAACTACATTTAGATTGGAATTCTCACTTGCTGGGACAATACAGATTGAATATGATTTATAATACCTAAAGTATATGGTTGAATTTTCAGATGGTTGAGGTACAAGGAAGTTATATTTTACAGATAAGCTAATTGTCATCTATTATCTGTCAGAAAAAGGTTTATGTAGTTTCCAGTTGTGCCTCAGAATTAAACATAACATATCAAGTCACAAACATCTTTTTGGGTAGTCAAGATTTATGCAGTTCATGGAACAATGGAATGTGTATATATTCCATCGAATGGAAACTAGAACAAGGAAGGAGTATTAGGTATGTTTACCACCTTGAGTTACTTACAAAGTTGGGATAAAAATCAAGTAAGATATGCATCTTGTTTTGATGCTAGGAGCTTCTCCCAACTAGTGATTTACAGCAGCATCTACATCTTCTAGATAATATTGTGCTTTTAAAATAGCAATACTACAGTCTTTAAATTGTCACAACCATGAAAAGGATGTTCAAGAAGACACTAAAAATAATTTTAGACTCATTGAAAGTCAAAAGTAAGGAGGTTGAGGCATCCCTACCAGTGGTGGGTTCCGGATCCCGTTTCAACCGATACAGTTGCAACAGGGCCCGGCGTCCTCCACATGAAGGTGCGCAGTGCACGCATGCCATACAACGTTTTACCATACAGCGCACCTCCGGGATGCTCCAGCTGCTCAGCGGAGTATTGCGCAGGCGCTGTACGTGCTGTGCACATGCGCGGAAGTGCTGAAGAGTTTAAAGACAGCGCATCTATATTGGTATATTTTTGCTTTCAAAAAATGCAAATGATTCATATTTTACATTACAATTATTTATTTTCCACTTAAAACCATTAGATTGTAATATATATTGATTACAACCAATCAATAATTCAATACTTAAGTTGGAGGAAGTAAACATGTTACAGGGATAACTTGAAAAATCAATTAAGGCAGGGCTGTCAAAATCAGCCTGCGGCCGGATGCGTCACATGTTGGCCATGCCACACCTGGTTTAGCGGGAAAAAAACCTCATGATACAGCACGTGACGACGCCATGACAATATGAGTTTGACACTTTTGAATTAAGATACTGTCAGAATTATTCTGCTCAGTATTATCCAGTTAAACCACCTTTACTATTAATTTGATCAGTAACTGAGTCAAAAGCTGATGTTCCAAAGATACGGTTATATTGTTTACTTTAAATCAGCAATCATTGATTCTCCATGTTTGTTAATAATTTCCTACATCCATCAGATATTTAAGTGGCTCATTATAATTTTCAAAAATGAGGTTTTTATTTAAATCTATTCTACATGCACTGCCTATGAAAGTCTTAGAATGGCAGACTGGCTTCTATGTGTCTGGTAAAAATGATTATTGCCATGTAATAAATGGTGCATATTCACATAAACAAAATGTGTTCATTAGCTCACTTTAAAATACATTTTAAAATTTACATACATACATACATACATACATACACACACACACACACACACACACACACACACACACACACACACATTTACATGTGAAAACAGGGTCAAAGAACACTGGAATAGAAGCAGTAAGGTAAGATGGTATACCAAGGAAGCATAGCTATGGGAATTAAATTATATACCAAACTGGAAATTACAATCACTGCATTCATAAAACAAGAGCTAATCAAGTTTAGCATGCCCTATGAATGCAGCCATTCAGTGAACTGGAGAAGTATGTCAAACATCAGAGTTTTCTAGTCTGTAAATTTAAAAACCATGATACTGAATCACTTGAATGGCTAACACGTATCCCATGTTTTTGTTTTCAGTATTATGTACATCCTGCATTAAAAGTAAAATAATACACCTTGCCATATTAGTTCTGTGAACTGTCCCATAATAAGCATTTCGAAACAATTCCTTAAGAAAACAAAAAACAAACATTGTTTCCCTTGTATTACTAAAATACACCTGAAGGTTGTCATGAAGGATTTTACCAATGTTCAACAACTGATAATAAATAAGCTGAAGTATTTGGGTTACTTGAGAGCAATACTGAGGGATGAGACACACTATTTTTAATTTACTATTTAAGAAGTCAGTGTTTCCAAATTTTACATTTTTTAAAAACAGTGTGGTGCTGGGGAACAGTAACACATACTTAATGTTACTTTCTGGTGCACATGTTTCTGAAACTTTTTAAATGAAAAAGCTTTTATTTCCACAAATTTATTCGGTGGTCCTTCCAACAGATCTGCATTGGATTTGTAATGGGGAATGCTTGAGCAGGAATGTAGCCTTTTGTTACTATGAATAGTTAGGGCAGATTAGCTGTGTGCCAATTTCCTGTTGCCTTTCAAAGCTGTTATCTGAACCCTATTTGCTTCTGGCTTTTGCACAATAGAAAACAATGGGTGGCTTCATTCAGGTTTCACTTCAGAACTCTTAGGAATAGGGGAAGTGGCTAAAGCCCTACTTTACAGGTAATTAACAATAGATCATGTTTGCTACCCTCCTCCTCCACTCTCGCTTTTTTTGGACTGATAAAAGCTTAAAAGGGCTTCCTATATGCCAGTTTAAAGGCTTCAGGAAGTTCCTGTTGTTTCTGCCTTTGCATTAATACTTCCTACATTGTATAATTCTTTGAAATTTGTTACACAAGTATGCCTGAAAACATACATGGAAAAAAAGCAAAGGCATAGGGCATCTTAGGAGCCTGCCTTTTTTCTTATCTTCAATCTTCTAAAAAGCTTTGGCTTATTTATCAAACACAACACTTTGCATTGTATGAATCATCTGGGAAAAAACTTGTTTCAAATTTTAAGTTTAACGAATGTTCAGGCTTCCTTTTCAGGCAATACTCTCTCAAGGCAGCTTTCAGAATGCAACAGCACAATGATAAATAGCAAAGTAATAAAAGGTGGTCACAAAAGAAACTCCCAGGCATGAAATATTAAAATATTTGTAAATAAAATTTTAAAAAAACATTAAAACTAGTAATCCTTTTTGGGACAGACATCCTGAGGTCAGATCAGAAGCAATGGATTGATTGATTGATTGATTGATTATACCAATTCAAATCAATCTCAACACCTAGTATAGATCTTTTTTTTTCACATAACGATGTATTCCTAAACCTTTTAGATCTTCCAATGGTGCCCCCATCACCACTGTAACTGAATCCATCCAGCTTGCTGCTGGTTTTGTCATCTTCTCTTTCCTTCCACCTTTCTTAGCATTAGACCCTTCTCCAGAGAGCTAGCTGAGTCTTCACATAATGCATCTTCTGGCTTTTAAAATAGCCTTTAAGGTCTAGATATTTTGGAATATAGTGGGGTGGTACGTGATGGTTTAATGGTTAAAGATGCTAACCTTGACAGCCCTAGTTCGAAATCCAAGCTCCGTGTAATGTGGTGAGCTCCCATTGCTTATCCCAGCTCCTATACACCTAGTAGTTTGAAAGCATGCAATGCGAATAGATTAAGAGGTACCACTTCACTGGGAAGGTAACAGTCTTCCATGTGCCTTTGGCGTATAGCCATGTTGGAAATTGTCTTCGTACAATACTGGCTCCCTCAGGCAAGAAATGGAGATGAGCACTATGTCGGTTGACACAACCAACAAGGAAACCTTGTTTTTTTTATTTCGGAAAGCCTTTGGGATTGGAGACTGCAGGCATTAATAGAGTCTTTAAGAACTTGACAAATCGGTGATAGTGTTTTTGCACAAGATACTAAATTTGGTGTCAATAGCATCAAATTATATTAATCCTGATTTACTGGTGATAAATTTGTAGTTTTTGGTTCACCAACACATCCCAGCTTTTAATTTTTTACATGCTTTTTTTGACAAAAAAAATCATGTAAAATACAAACTGCTATGACACAGCTGGACCTGGAATCATTAGAGAGAAGATTACAGAAAGCTTCCAAGTTTGGGTCCCCATTTCACCATGTATTCTGTTGTCTGAGCCCACCAACTCTGAGGAACTGATTCCACTGTTGAACTGCAACAGTGTTAAGAAATCTTTTTCTAACATTCAGTTGGATATTACTTTAGCATAACTTAAGTCTATCATTAAATTTCTTGCACTGTGCAGCAAGATACAGCATGCCTTGAACAGTTGCTTCCCATAGTTTGAAAATTACACTCTTCCGGAAGAAACTAGAAGCAGCATTTGTCTTTTCTACAGCCACGTGTCAATGGTAGCTGATACTCAATTTGCAATCAATATTAAAAACCCCCACCAAAAAATTCTATGGGCAGAAAATATATTAATCAAGCTGCAGGAAGCAATTGAATTATGCTAGTTTGAAACAACAGATTCAAATAACAAAGTATTTTACTTTTTTGCTTATTCTATCGGGACTCTTCTTTTTTTTCTGTGATATACCTGATTGTTTGACTTGTTCAGTAAAAATATTCAAAATACAAAGCATGTTTTAATTATATGTAACTATATAATCATTTTATATTCAACATAGAACAATTTTCATTATTTTTTTTCTTTTTACTAAAATTGTTGATTATTCAAGTATAATAAAACTTCCTTTTATCTTCTCAATTTCTTTTAAATTCCCCCGCATACTTTAAAAATTGAATATTGCAGTCAAATTAATCAGATAACAAAGAAGATAAGAAGCTAATTTTTTCAGGTTAAAAATGAAGTATTCGGGACACAAGAGCTTTAGATTAAGACACTGCCTGAATTAAAATCCTATCTATTCCCTGGTGGATTTAATTGTCACAAAAGTGCTATGTGAGATCCCGCCTATCTCCGTGCTAAGTGGCATGACTAACTTCTGTCAGGTGTGATTTATTTTCTTTTTCTTGTTTGCTTCATCTCCTGGGGGAAATCTTACATGCCAGTGTAGGGATATGTTTGATTAGTTTTAAAATTATGTTTTGGTTTGATTTTTTTTAAAGTGGGTGGATAATATTTTCTGTTTTCTCAGATAAAGGATGTTGACTTTTAGACATGTGTTGCTATCAGTGACTCAGGCTGAAAATACATATGGTACTCCTTAGCTAGAAAAAAATATGGATTGCAGCTAGCATCTTTTAACTAAAGAAGACAACGCTGATTGGCCTATGTATTCACAGTGAATAATACTTGCATGTCTAAAAATATTTATGCAATTTTTAGAAAACATATGTTGTCATTAATGCTGAGTTCTAATAGTCGTCTTCTGTGAAAACCTCAGAACTCCAATTGAATTACAGGAATTGCAACCCAACATATCTGGAGTGAATTGGTATGGAGACAGCTGATGTTTAATGTTGGGCTCAATTGAATCTGTTCACTAAAATAATATTATAAATACAACATATTTTACAATAATTATAGATTATAAAATTAATAATACTAGTATACGTTTCAGTAGGACTTATTTTTCATGTTGCGTACAAGTAACATTTACCTGTATTGAAGATTTATAACCATTCATTTAACAACTGTTCAAGGATACAATTGCTTTGAAAAAAATGACTTGCATCCAGCCTTTGCATTAACAACCATCACATATGTGATCAAAATTAAGGGGCTTGGAAAATTGCATGCATTGATGACAATTGCACCATCCTGGGGTCATGTGATTGCCATTTGCAAGCTTCCCGGCCAACTTCCAACAAGCAAATTTAATAAGGGAAGCAGGGCTCACTTAACAACTGTATGATTCACTTAACAACTGCAATGATTTGTGTAACAACCATGACAAAAAGTCATAAAATTGGGTTCAACTCACTTAACAACTGCCTTACTGAACAATAGAAATTCTGGCCTCAATTGTAGTCATAAGTCAAGAACTATCTATACTGAAATAAATAGAAGTGCATATAAAGTGGATTAAAAATAGCTTGCATATTATATTTATGGGGGAAAAACTCCTTAGTGGTAAACAAAGATTTAGTCATTATCAGAGATGATGTTATATACGATAATAAGATCATTGGATGCCAAAGTTATCCAGAATAGAAAGAATAAAGGAATATCAATTCATAACTATATCAAGTCTGATTTCCTCAATTCTAACTAAATAAAAGAACCGAACAGCTCCAAAAGCTATTGATGTTAGAGGAAAAATGAAAATTCTGCCCCAAAATTTCTGGATTCTAAGCATGATCTCATGTAATTTTAGGGATATGCACACATTTTAACTCAGAATTCTGGGGAAAGAATCTATGAGGTTATGACCAATTGTAGAAGTTTTATCAGCAAAATTTAGAGTTTATTGTTAATTAGAGAAAGTCTACGACTATGAAACTTCTGTTATGCAAGACAGTTGTTGAGTTTTGCCCCGTTTTACAACTTTTCTTGCCAAAGTTGTTAAATGAATTACAACAGTTGTTAAGTTAGTAATATGGTTGTTAAGTGAATCTGGCTTCCTTATTGGCTTTGCTTGTTGGAAGTTTACAAAAGCATTGCATGACCCTGGGACACAGCACCTATCATAAATATGAGCCAGTTGCCAAAGTTGTCCAAACTTTGATCATGTGACTAGTTGTAAGTGCGAAAAAAAGTCATGTCAATTTTTTTCAGTGCCAATGTAACTTTGGTCACGAAACACCTGGTTATAATAAGTTGACAACTACCTGTAGTGGACTTTGTTTCATTGACTGTTTTTTCATTACTCTTAAGTTCTCATTGCCTGCATGTTTTTCCATCCTGAAACTGAAAGAGAACTGTCAAGTGCAACTTCATTTAATAACCAGAAAAGAAACCACTCAACTCCATTTGTTTGAAATTAAGTGTACTTTTACTAATTACAAATGAACAGTTGCGAAGCTAAGCTGAATCTGGTTAATTAGGCGCGAAAGCAAAGAATATCATGTATAATTCAATCCCCTCCCCTTGGCACCCCAGTCCATAGTCCAATTATAATTCACCCAACAGTCAGGTGGGAGATATCTTCAAAAAACATCACCAGGATGGAATGCTGGACAGTTAACCTTGGCGGGAAACTCCTTTCCTCCAAATGCACAGTAAGATGGTCAGATCAGCGTCTAGAATCTTCCTCCAGCACATAATGATTCCCTTCCCAAATACCATGCCCCCTCTCCCCGTTTCAATGGCAGCCGAAGCAGCAGCAAAGCAGAGGTTGACATCCGGCCCTCCTCCAGAAAAGTGCGGTCAGACCTGCAGAAACGAAAAGAACACAAACAAACCAACAGACAACAACAAATGAAAGAGAGAAAGGGGAAGGGAGAAAAATAAAAGAAAGGAAAATTAGGAGACTGTCCAATAATCAGGGCTTGTCAGGATAGGCAGAGTAGAACTTGCGGAGCAGACGAGGCACCCGAACATGGGATCCATCAACCCATTCAGTATGAGATGGGGGAAAATGCTTCCAAGCCATCAGATACTGGACACGGTTTCGCTGTTTATGAGAGTTCAAAATTTCACGAATCTCAAAATGTTGCTCTCCCTCTATCAGAAGCGGTGCAGGTGGAGGAGGGAGAGGTGTTCTCAAAGAAGAAGTGTGGAGAGGCTTCAGGAGATTAACATGAAAAACAGGGTAAACCCGGTTGAGATGCTTAGGCAACTGGAGACAGACGGAAACAGGGTTGATAATCTTGACAATGGGAAACGGCCCAACATACTTGAGGCCCAATTTCTTCAACTTCTGGGGCATCTGAAGAAATCTAGTGGATAAATAAACTTGATCACCAACTTTGTACTCATAGGGCTTAGTCCGTTTCTTATCAGCCTGTTTCTTATGAGCCCGGTGCGCAGCATCTAGAGTCTGGAGAGCCAAAGGCCAAATGGCTCGAAGGCGATCACTCCACTTGGATAGCAAAGACACCTGCGGCGGCTCGCAAGGAATCTCAGGAATGGGTACAAAATCTTGGCCGTACACCACACAAAAAGGGGTAAAGGCAGTACTACCTCAGCGTGAGGCAACAAATCCACCCAATCATCTTGCTAGTAGTTGATGAAACAACGTAAATATTGTTCCAGCACAAAATTAGTCCTTTTGCAAGCCCCATTAGTTTGAGGGTGGTGGGAGGAGCTTAACCCCTGGGCAGAGCCAATCCACTTGAGAAACTCTTTCCAGAATAGGGAGGTGAACTGAACACCCCTGTCTGAAATGATGCAGTCGGGCACCCCATGTAAGTGATATATATGAGAGATGAACATCTTAGCGAGAGACTTAGTGGAAGGGATCTTGGAGCAAGGGATGAAATGAACTTGCTTGGAGAATAAGTCCGTAACAACCCAGATTACTCTGTGTCCTTGACTCTCCAGAAGTTCAACAATGAAATCCATGGAGATCTCCTTCCATGGGGCTACTGGGTGAGCCACCGCTTGGAGCAACCCCTGGGGTTTACCCGGAGAGCGTTTAGCAGTTGCACAAATGGGGCAACTAGCAACATAAGCCTCAATGTCCTTTTTCAGTGAGGGCCACCAAAATTGCCTCTTGACGAGGTGTAGAGTCTTGACAAATCCAAAGTATCCCGCCATCTGGGAGTCATGAGCCCGTTGAAGAACAATGGCTCTAATGGACACAGGGATGTATAACTTTGCCCCAATCCAAGGCAATCCATCTTTCATAGTACATTCATCCATGTGTTGCTGGAACCAGTCATCCCCAGCAAGGGCCTTCTTTAGGTTAGAAAGAAAGGCCTTAGTGACTTCCACTTTAGAAGTTGTTTGACATCTAGTAACAACAGGAGCAGCAAGACTCTTTGTTGGAATGACCATGACCTGTCAAAAGCGCGGACGACAAAAGCGCGATCGACAAAATCGCGCCTTTGACATCATCACAGCGCGACGAAAAAGATCGAAAAATTCAAATAAAAATTAATAAAAATTAAATTAAAGCAAGCCGATTCACATAAAGGTAAGGGTTAGGTTTAGGGTTAGGGTTAGGGTTAGGTTAAGGGTTAGGGTTAGCTTTAGAGCGTTAGCGTTAGCGTTAGGGTTAGGTTAAGGGTTAGCGTTAGGTTTTTCGTTACTTTAACGGTTAGGTTTAGGGTTAGGTTTAGGGTTAGGTGAAGGGTTAGGGTTAGGGTTAGGTTTAGGGTTAGGTTTGGGGGGCTTAGGGTAAGGTTTTCGCTTTATTTTTACATTTTTCGAACTTTTTCGTCGCGCTGTGATGATGTCACAACGCGCTTTTGTCGAGCGCGATTTTGTCCTACGCGCTTTTGTGGTGGAACCGGAATGACAGGCTGGATGACACTGAGCTTTGAACAGTTGTATTGAGGGAGCCTGGACAAAGCATCAGCCATAAAGTTTTTCCCTCCTGGAATGTATTTCAAGGTAAAATTGAATCTATTGAAATGCTGAGCCCAGCGCATCTGCTTAGGAGAAAGTTTTCTGAGGGTTCTCAGTGCTTCCAAGTTTTTATGGTCAGTCCACACCTTGAAAGGGTACTTGGCGCCCTCCAGAAAATGGCGCCACATGGATAAAGCCCAGAGAACAGCAAACGCCTCTTTCTCCCAAATGGCCCAACGTCTCTCCATGTTGGTCAGTTTTCGAGAGGTGTAAGCGCAGGGTTGTAATTTACCTTGGTTATTAGCTTGAAGTAGTACAACTCCCACTGCCACATCACTGGCGTCAGCTTGGACCACAAAAGGTGCGTCCATGTCCGGGTGTTTGAGAACTGGTTCCTCCACAAAAAGGCGTTTCAATTTCTCAAAAGCAGCTTGACAGTCCATAGTCCAATCCAGCGGTTTGCTAGGTTTAGGCTTGGCTCCTTCTTTCGACTTAAGGAGGTTAGTTATAGGGAGAGGTATCTTAGCAAAAGAGGGAAGAAATTGACGATAGAAGTTAGCAAACCCCAAAAACTTCTGCAATTGCTTACGTGTACGTGGGGCCTCCCACTCGGTGACAGCTCTGACCTTAGCGGGGTCCATTTCAATTCCCTTGTGGGAGATTTCATCTTCTCCTGATGAAATTCGCACTTGGACAATTTGGCGTAGAGTTCTGCCGCCCGGAGTTTTTCAGAACTGTGCGAACAAGTTTCACGTGTTCTTCACGTGTTTCCGTGTAAGTAAGGATATCATCTAAATAGACCATTACGCCTTTGTAAAGATGGTCATGTAAAACCTCATTAATTAACTGCATGAAGACTGCTGGCACCCCCTGGAGGCCAAATGGCATTACCCGAAATTGGAAACAACCAAGGGGGCAGTTGAAAGCAGTTTTCCATTCATCCCCCTCTTTAATTCTGACTCTATAGTACGCTTCCCTTAGGTCCAATTTAGTGAAAATTCGGCCCTTCCCCAGTTGGGCCAGCATGTCCTTCATCAGTGGTAAGGGGTACAGGTTCTGAGCAGAGATGCAGTTTAAATTTTTGAAGTTCACACATAATCTGAAGGAGCCATCTTTCTTTTCCCTGAACAATACTGGAGCTGCTACCTTGGGCCTTGCTGGCTCAATGAAGCCCCATTCCAAGTTTTTATCAATAAATTTCCTCATTTCCTCCATCTCCCTAGAGGTCATGGAATATATTTGGGGCTTTGGAAGCTTCACTCCAGGTAAAATATCAATGGTGCAATCAGTGGGTCTGTGAGGGGGTAATTTATCAGAAGATTTTTCACTAAAAACATCCTTGAGGTCCCAATAGTCCTTTGGTATTCGTTCCTCCCCCTCAATCTTCTCCTGCCCCCTTGCTGCCAGTGAGGGGGTAGTAGTATCAGAGGCTGGAGCTTCACCTTTTCCCTCTGGGGGTGTGGATGTTCGAATCCGCAACCACCCCTCCCTCCAGTTTATGCGCGGGTTCCATCTACGGAGCCAGGGGAGTCCCAGAATAAGGGGCTGGTCCATGCCAGGCGCTACAATAAAAGTTATTAGCTCTTGGTGGGTACCCATCCACATCTCTATGGGTTCAGTGGAAAAATGAGCAGGACCGCCTCCCGCAATAGAGCCATCTATTTGGCAAAATGCAATAGGGATTTTTAAAGTCTTTAGTTTCAAGCCCAGCTTCTCAACCATTTCAGGGCTTATCATGCAATGGGAACACCCAGAATCTAACAGGGCCAGAAGTTTTTCTGTTGCACCAGAAGAGGGCACTCTAAGCTCAATTGGGATAAGCATAGGGTCAGAGCGGGAACTTACCCAGCGATGAGAATTCTCATCATCAGTGTCGTCAGACGAGCTGGGGCTTTCGTCTCCCTCCTCCTCTGGCTCGAAGCGTTGAGAAACATTTTCAGCAGCGAGGGCGGCCTCCTTCCTCTTGCCTGGAGCTTTTTCAGATTTCCTTTCCCTCCGGGGGGTGGTGGAGCGGGTTGGGTCAGCTTGACGCGGCAATTCACAGCACGATGCCCCTCCTTCCCACAGCGGAAACAAGCGGAGGGCTTGGCTTTGCCTGCAAAACCTCCCCTGCCCTCACTTCTTGGGCGGGGGGCTTTAGGGGGTGCTGGGGGGGATTTCTCAATTTCTCCCTCTTCCATGCAACGAAGCCTGATTAAGTCTAACTCAATGTCTGCAGCGTTCTCATACCAAGCTTCCAAACGACGGGGAAGGTGTCTGTTTATGCATTGCTGGTAATTCTTTATCCAAGCCATCAGCGAATCGATCCAGCAAGGCCTCTTCCGACCACCCCCTCATATAGGCTGACAATTCCTGGAATTCCTGCACATAGTCAGGCACAGTTTTCTTTTCCTGTTTAAGGGCCATAAATTTCAGCCTAGCGCGATGCTCGGTCAAAGGGTCATCGAACCTTCTTCTCATGGGTGCCACAAATTCATCAAAATTCCTCAGGAGAGGGGAATTACTATTATGTAGTCTGACCACCCAGTCGGCTGCTTTCTTCTCTAAGGCCATTAACACCATTCTCACTTTAGATTCATCTGTCTCTAAATCAGGCCCATATATTTTCATATAATTCCAGACCTGAATAATAAACAACCCGAGACCTCTGGGTTCTCCATCATACTTTACGCTTAAGGGTGGGACCTTAGCCATCCGGCGTCACCTGCCCCCCCCCCCCCCCTGCTCTTTGAATGTCTCTAGCCACAGCGGGTGAGGCTGGTTCTGGGTTTTCTTGCGCACATCCCCCATCGGCCCCTCCAGTCTCCCTTAAGCTATGCAGTGAGTACCTTTTCTCCGGTTCCTCTGTTGGTTCCCTTTCCACAGCTCTCTCTCAAATTCAGCGTTCACTCCATGCCTCTTTGAAGAGCTTCATGGCGTGGGAGATTTTGTAGTCTTCCTCTCCAGAGCCACTCCAGTCAGCCACTGGCTTTTTCTTTGGCCTTCTTCTCGTGACTCCAGCTTGTAATTCCTCAGGTTCCTCTTTCTGTCCCACACACCAAGTCCATCTGGGACGGACGGCAGGTTCTTCCACTCTCAGTTCGGCTAGTCTTTCTGTTAGAGATGGTCCTGCCGTTGCACCCAAGTCTTCCTCTTGGTCGCTTTCATGCAAAGACATTTTCTTTTCTTTCTATGAAGGCACCCCCCTCGGTAGTTGGGTGCGAGGTCAGATTCAGCTTATTGTCAAGTGCAACTTCATTTAATAACCAGGAAAGAAACCACTCCATTTGTTTGAAATTAAGTGTACTTTTACTAATTACAAATGAACAGTTGCGAAGCTAAGCTGAATCTGGTTAATTAGGCGTGAAAGCAAAGAATATCATGTATAATTCAATCCCCTCCCCTTGGCACCCCAGTCCATAGTCCAATTATAATTCACCCAACAGTCAGGTGGGAGATATCTTCAAAAAACATCACCAGGATGTCCGGGGGGCGTGGCCTGTTGCCGAGGAGGGCTCAACCGAGCTCCTCTCAGAGATCTGGTTTGTATATCTAAATAAGATCATAGATATCATAGATCCTGCCCCTAAGAAAGGGGCAGGAAGTAGCTCTGTGTGCTAGGGTCTATTCGTAATCCACAGCCTTTCTCTTTTTTTTGGCTGTGGACAGAGATTAGATCCAGCGGGAGCGGAGCTTTTATCTCCAGCCAGTTCTTCTCAGCTGCCTTTTTTTGGCAGCCCCAGACAGGCGAGCCCCCCCCCAGGACAAAGCAAAGTTTTTTCAAGCCAGGATTAATATGGGCGGGTCCCACTCCTGTGAGATTTATGCTTTTATTACTATCTTAAATACCAGCACCATTTGCCTTAGAGACTTCTTTGTCTAAACGGACTTCAAAATGGCGATTTCTCTCCGTTGGTGATTGATAGGGGATGTACTTAGCCGGTTTTACCTTCCTGCAGATCGCTCCTTAACAAAATAAACTCTTTTTCTTTGGAAACAGAGGGGAGCGAAAGCGCTGCTTATTTGCTTATTTATTATGGCACCCAGGTCAAAGAAGCGTCTTGCTACAAATGTGCCTAAAGAATCTAAAGAATTTATACTGGAATCACAGCCTTTGTCTCCTATGCCCTCTACTGGAGAATTTTTAACACAGGAATTTTTCTTTCAAATGTTTAATGATTTTAAACAAGAAATCAAGGAATTTGTATTGGAACTATATGATGATTTAAAGTCTAAAATTGACCAAATGAAGGCGAATACGTTCGCAGCCGTATCTGCCCTGTCAGATTATTCTGCTGAAATAGAGAATAAATTGGAAAGCTTGGAGAAGGCTAATTTTAATTTGACTACTAATATTCAAATATTACAACAAAAAATTAGAGACACTGAAGAACAGCTCGTGATGATAAATTTTAATAGGAAGGCATTTGCAATAAGAGTTAGAGGACTCCGCGAAAAGGAGCAAGAGAATCTGAAACAGACCTTTGCTGAAGCCTTCAGCCATGCGGTGGGAAGCCCGGGACTTAACTTTGATTGGCAGATTCGGAAAATCTATCGCCAGAACTCGTTGGTAGCGGAACAGCGACAGCTCCCGAGGGACATAATTATATATTTCTCCACAAAAGAATCCAGAAATGCGATCGTGCAAAAGTTTCATAATAACAGTCTCCGAGTTGATGACCAGGACCTGATTGTCTTCAAGGAAATACCTTTCCAGATGTTGAGAGCAAGAAGAGACTATGCTTTTTTAACTAAAGAACTTAGAAATCAACAGATTCAATACAGATGGGAGGCCCCAGCCGGCATTACGGTCACATTTGAGAATCAAAGATTTCGTCTTAACTCTGTTTCGGAGGCCCGAGATTTCTATTGTAGGACTTTGAAGGCGGGACTTCCTGACTCACTTGGAAAAGAGGAGAGACAAGCGGAAGGAGAAGGCAAGCGGCAGGCCGTGTGGCTGCAAGATGGAGGGGGTAGCCTTTCCTCCCTCGGAGAAGCAGAAAAGCGGAGATCGAGGATTTAGACATTTTAAAATATCTGCCAAAGTTGTGGACCGAATGGGGGTTTACGACCTCTCTCCGGTAGAAAAAGCGGATTAATTCTTATTAGAAGGGAAAGTTGGATGAAATTACTTTGAGCTAGATCTTAAACTAATGTCTGCATAAATTTGATAGTGGTAAATATCAGACAAGCAAGGGATGAGGGTAAAATGCATGTGGAATGATTTACGTTGTTTAAATCCTATTAGAAGAGAAAGTCGGTTGGGATTATCTTAAGATAGAATGTAAACTGATTTTTGTGTAAAGTAATACTTGATCCACGCTGCTTAAACTTTACTAAGAAGGGAAAGCTTGGTTAGATTATTTTGAATTACTGTTTGAAAATGAGGTTAAGAAAGATTAGTTACGCTGTTTAAATTTTATTAGAAGGGAAAGTTTGATTATTCTTCTGTAAAGTAATATTTGAATATGTGGCATGAACCACGTTGCTTAAATTTTATCGGAAGGGATTATTTTTGGTTAGATTGTATATCGATGCCTACACAAATTTGTATAAATGTTTATCTGAATATAAGGTTTAGGAAGAGGAACGGGAGAGTCTACAGAAGGTTGGGGTAAATAACAAAGAAGTAAGAGATGAGAATAAAATATAGATAGAATGACTTATACTATTTAAGCATAGATAAAGATGGGGGGCTGAGCTCAACACAAAGAGTGGTTTCTTTTTTTTTTCTCTCTCTTTTTTTTCTTTCTTTTTTCTTGTTTTTCTTTCCTTTAATATATTACTTTTATTTTTAATCCATACGTACACAAGATACTTTAGACAGAAGGTAGTGCCAGGTGTGGGCCCTGGGAAGTCGGGAGGATTAGGGATGGGGATTTGTGGGGGGGGGGGGTGGGGGGTGTTAAAATAGTCTCAATAAGAACAAGAATGTACTTATATACGGTTGTTGTTTTTTGTTTTCTTTTTTTCTTTTCTCTCTCTTTTCTTTCTTTATATTTTTTTTTCCTTGGTTTATTTTACTTTTTATCAGATTAAACAACACTCGAATAAAGGCATACACCAAGGAGGGATGTAGAGGGAAAGAAGAGGGAGGAGTAAGGAAGGAGTAAGGGGAATGTAAGGAGGGCGTGTGGGGAGTAAGGGGAGAAGGAAGGTTTGAGGGGAAAGGGAAGTAGGAGGGGAGTGTTAGAGGGAGAAAGGAAAGTTGGAGGGGGTAGATGGGGTGTATGGAGGATGGAAGTGTTAGGTGGGGTTGTGAATGATGAGTTGTGTTTTCTTTTTATTTTGTTTTATTTCCTTTTTTTTTCTTTTCTTATAGCAAATACCCTGTATATAAGTGATTGCAAAATGGAATGTGAAAATGAATAAAATATATTTATAAAAAAAAAAAAAAAAACATCACCAGGATGGAATGCTGGACAGTTAACCTTGGCGGGAAACTCCCTTCCT
Source organism: Thamnophis elegans (assembly GCF_009769535.1). Classification (NCBI taxonomy): domain Eukaryota; kingdom Metazoa; phylum Chordata; class Lepidosauria; order Squamata; family Natricidae; genus Thamnophis; species Thamnophis elegans. Next base: position 41,492,690 of record NC_045549.1, on the reverse strand, counting down.
CCACATCCGCAGTAAGATGGTCAGATTAGCGTCTAGAATCTTCTCCAGCACATAATGATTCCCTTCCCAAATACCATGCCCCCCCCGTTTCAATGGCAGCCGAAGCAGCAGAAAAGCAGAGGCTGACAAGAACTTTTTTAAAAATCATAATTGACTTATAATCATTCTATTTTTAGAGCATAGTTCAGTGGCTGAGCAGATACTCTGCATGCAGGTAGAAGGGGATCAGTTGTGGTACAAAGAGATCTTTACAAGATTTTCAGAAATAGTTAATTACTTGGTTCTTCAAAGATTTTAGGAAACAAATATTGCATTAATTTTCAAAATAAGGTAGTTAGCTGTTATTCATGTCACCTAGACCTGGTAATTTATCATTTATACACATTGGACAATATTTTTTTTTGCTACATTGCTTTTCCATTCTTTCTCCAGGACTTCAGTCCCATTCACTCATCACATTTTAATCTCACAAAAACATTATGAGGTAGCTAAGAAGGAAGAATTGTCTTCTTGATTATGTAGAACTTAAGCATTTCTTCATTTTTTTGTAGGAGCTGTAAATTAAAGAAATGGATGGCCTTATAGAATGCATGTCTTAAAAGTTGCACTTGACATTGATAATCTTAATAGCTGAAGTAACCTGTCGAAGTAAAGCAATGAAAAGAAAAGCTGCACCTATTCAACATGGTCTTGTTTGATAGTCATGACAGGCATATAAGCTTGCACTGGATAAAGCAGGAGTCCCCAATCTCTATGCCCGGCACCAGTCTGTAGTCCGCCACAAACCGGGCTACACAAATGGCAGAAGCTCAATCTATAGGCAACATACAAAACCACACTCCCTCCCTAGTCTGTGGAAAAACTGCTCTCCACAGAACCACTCCCTGGCTCCTAAAAGGTTGGGAGCTGCTGGGATAAAGAATTACAAGAGAGGTTGAGTTTGAGAAGTTAAAAACTTCATTGCAAAAATTAACTTTGGATTAATTTTGGATTAATAATTATGGTCCTTGTATGGTCCTTTATAATTGGGTATGTACTAACAGAATAAAATTCTGCACTTAACACATACACTTATCATATGTTCATACTAATTCAAGCAACTTGCTTTTTCTAAAAGGTTGATATGATAGAGAAAAATTAAAACATTTACTTATCAAATTTATTCATCAGATTTGATGATTGACTGCCCATTGCCCTCTCGGAAAAACATAAGAAACTTATGTCTTTCATGCTTTCCAGTTGCCATAACAACAATTCATATTGAAATGTTTAATAATTTTGTGTAGATATTGCAGTACACTTTGTACAATTGATTATTTGATAAGTGAGAATTAAAATTTAATTAATGGCTTAATCTATTTTAAACAAAATGCTTTTTGATGATTTGTTAGACATGGCATCTCAATTTCCTGCTTCATAATTTAATTCTGTTCCATGGACCAAGTACCCTGATCCTATACCTAGCTATGGCTTGAATCCTTTGATAGATGCCAAATCATGAAAACAGAAAGAAATGGTGATAAGATAAAATAAGATAAATAGATGTCTCAAAATTGGAAGGAGTGCAGCAGTTATAATTTTAAATTGTCCCCATTATAAATCTAGTTAAAATACCAATTGTTCTTTGCCTGGCAAAAAATAACATTCAAAAGAGATTGTCTGAGTTTATAAGCATTACAGTTCTTTAACTATAGAATGTGATTTCTCAAGAACAAGTTGACATCTTTTGCAAAATTCATCTAGCCTGCTTTATATTTAAATCTGGTAGTCTGGTTCTCAATTAAATCTGAAACATATGACTATCCTTGGTATTGTTTATTTTGGAGGGCTAGCTCATAAATGCAGCAGATGTGACTCGTATACAGGAATGAGCTATCATTACAAAAAGAATTTAAAGAATAATTCCTAAAATGATGTTTTACAATAGAATACATTGGTTGTTTGAGCAGGTTTTTGAAGAATTGATATGGTGTAGGAATGTCCTGGCACACTCATACCACTTCTTGTTAGCCTTCTGTTCATTCCTCTCTGATAAGGGGAAACATCAGAATGTAATTTTCTTTCCCATTTACAAATTGCCTATTTTCTTTTCATGTCCAACAAATCCAATGACTGAATAGGAAAACATGCAGAGATACTATTTACAGAATACAAATAAGTTGAAAGGGATTTTGGAGATCTTCTAGTCCAATTGTTTAAGCAGGAAACTGTATATCATTTTAAATAAATGGCAGCCCAATCTCTTCTTAAAAACTACTTTTAAGCAGGCATTGTAGGTGGGAAATCTTTTCTGGTTTAGTTATGATCCTGTGGAGTCCTTGGTGCTCTCTTAATTTGATTGTTTGCTTGACAGTGTACTTATTACCCAACTAGCTCACATCAGGAGCATTATGATGTTACTTGGTCAATCATGTAATGAAACATCTGCAAGCAAGCAAGCTCAGAGGACACTGAAGACTCCATAGTTCAGGGGTGTCATACTGGTGTGTCATGTGCAGACCATGCCTATCCCAGCTCCTCAAAGGGAAAAACCTCGCAATACATCACGTGACAGCAACATGACGCTACAAATTTTACATGCATGCCATAGTTCAACCCTAAAACACAATATATTCTCATTTGTTGTTTCTATCATTTTGTTTGTTGTTCTTTCTCTTTCTTCATGTTTGAGTTCTAGATTAGAACTCTTTTACTTTAGCCCTTTCTGATTCTTAAATCTTATCTCCTGGTTTGGAGAAGTTCACGCATGATATTTATAACATATTTCATAACAGAATTTTACAACAGTTTTAAACATGACAAAAATAACAGAATTTTACATGAGGGCAAAAATCAATTGATTATACCTCTTATTTATATGTTTGTGATTACTTATATCATCAGCAAAATTGTATACCATCTACTTCTAAACAAATGAATATTATGATTCTTTTCAAAAGTAAAAGAATTGGGTAAATTGTGCTGTTTACAGAGGATTTAGCAGAATGTGTTGGTTTTGTGATGCATTGCACTGATACCTCTTTTCCCATCACAGGCTGGCCAAAGCAATAAGGAAAGATTTGCAACATAAAGTTGCTTAGTGATAACTTCTCAAGGTACAAGGTATGGCAGCAGGCTATCATAGTTAAGTTTTGCAATTTAAGCTTAATATCATGTTACTAATTACACATGATTACAATGGCTAGCAGTCTCTTCTTTCAAATATCCTATCCATATATATTTAAAATGGTAAAGTAGGTTTCTTAAGCTAAACACCTTTCTCTAACTTAATTGAAATGGTGGGGACACTATAAAACATTATTTTAATAGGATTACTTGTAGAAGACTTTGTTCATTACCCAATCAATCTCCAGGGTTTGTTGGGCCACTTATTTAAACTGCCCCATCCTTAAAATCAGCACTTTTCAAGATGAATCACTGAATTATATTTTTCTTTGCCACCAGCAAATTGTATTAATATTTGTAGGAGCAGTTGTAAGGAAAAGTTAAATGATTCTTCTTTGGTTTTCTGATTTATTCTTTTTTTTTTTTGGATCTGCCTTCTTCTTAAAGCCTCAATATTCCAGTGAATAAAAATGAGAGACTCATCTTGCCTTCAGTGTATGATAGAACATGTCCTTCAGTCTCTTTGTTGGGAAAGTCGCCTTTTTCAATTTCTTGGTGCCTGGGAAAGTTGCTTTTAAATTACAACAAAAGTTTGAATCATTGCATGGAGTCACTGGCCCCTCTGAGGGGGCTTTCTCTGTCTTCTTAAGAACAGACCACGCACAGAGCCAGATGGTTCCCGTCTGCTGGCTTTATTCAATGCACTTCCTCCCACAGACAGGAGCCCTTTTGCCCTGCTTCCACCCCTCCTCTTTCAAGCATCCACCATGGAGCCTTTCTGTTCTGTGGCTGGAAATAATCTTTTATTGCCCAGTTGTTCGGAAGTGACCTTTTGCCCTTGATTAGATAGCACCAGGCACTATCAGCGGATTGCTTTTGAGCTGGCAGTTTCTTTTTGTCTTTTCTGATCCGGTGTCAGGGGAAACAATGTAAAGGTTTGCAAAAAAATTTAGTTCAGCTAAGGCCCCATTTGAGATAGCAAGAGGCGGACAAAGATACTTGTATATTGTAGATCAGTCTTTGCAGACTCTGATAGCTTGTGTGTGAGAATGTGTTAAAGAAAAGTGTATTGCAATATAAAATAATCAATTCTGGCAGGAAACTGCTTGTTAGTTTCACTTCATCTTTCCCACTCTTTATTTTGGACAAATAACAATAGAAAAAAGAAAAAAGGATAAAAAGATTTCCCATTAGTCAGTCAGGTTTTTTTTTAAATTCTTGCTTTATACTTTTACATATATACACAATGGTAAGTACACATTGTTTGTTTTTTTTGTTTGTTTACATACACACATACATTCTAGAATACTGTGTATTCTATATTGCCCTTTGACATTCACACACACACACACACATGCTCTAAAATACTTGGTCCATATTCTATAATACCAAAAATCAAAACCAATAGAATGAAATGTTGAGATGTAGTGTTGACATTACCTTTTTACCACATATCCTTAAATTTTGTGTCTTAAATGATCACAGCCACCCACTTATCTTTATTTTCACTGTGTAGCAACTGTTATTTTTAGATTTTTGTAGTCTATTCCCACTTTGCCGAAACAATTGATTTAAAAAAAAAGTTGGAAATTTCCTTTTGAAACTTCAGTAGTTGTTAATCAGGTTAATAAATAAACATATTACAAGTCAGTGACTGCAGTTTTAAATTTTCTTTGAATTATGAAAAATGTCATAAATATTACAGTAAAATTATTTGTTATGAACATCTGCATGTAGTAGATTATATGCTCCCAAATCTTGGCTGTGCTGTAGAAATGTCAAATTATGTTTTCCTCAGCAACAAATACAGATTAAGACAAAACTGATTTAGAATAAGTGGAATTGCAATTATTCAGTTATGGTTTATAACACCTCTTAAGAGTCATCAAGATAGAAAAGGTATTACTCTTGCTACATAAAGTACGATACTACTATTTTCTTCATAGTTGTTTTTGTTGGTTCCACCACAAAACCGCGGTAGACAAAAGCGCGCTCGACGAAAGCGCGTACGTGACGTCATCACAGCGCGACAAAAACATCACGCTGTGAGCGGTAAATTTAAAATTAAAGCGAAAACCTTACCCTAACCCCCCCAAACCTAACCCTAAACCTAACCCTAAACCTAACCCTTAACCTAACCCTAAACCTAACCCTAAACCTAACCCTTAACCTAACGCTAAACCTAACGCTAACCCTTAACCTAACGCTAAACCTAACCCTAACGCTTAACGTAACCCTAAACCTAACCCTAACCCTTAACCTAACCCTAACCCTAACCCTAAACCTAACCCTTACCTTTATGTGAATCGGCTTGCTTTAATTTTATTTTAATTTCAATTTAATTTATTTTTAATTTTTTTTCGTCGCGCTGCTGATGACGTCAGGTACGCGCTTTCGTCGAGCGCGGTTTTGTCTACCGCGGTTTTGACGGTCACGTTTTTTCTTTAGTGCCAACACAGCAAAAATTATCCAGTAGGTAGCATGTTTATAAGGCAATTTTTGTTTTAGCCTTCAAAGGCTAATGCAGCGGGCATGATGGCATGCACAACTCTTTTAGCAGTGGCATTACCTTAAATAGATAAATTTTCTTGCAAGTATGTGCCCCTTTCATTGGGAAACCCCAGTTAAGCTATTAAATTTAGGAAGTAATAAAATGTATGTAGAATATTGGTAGTCACTCTTTTCCTATTTTTTCTATCTTCTCTGTTTAGCTTAGGTAGAAGGTTTGATAATTTAAGATTAAAACCTCAGCCTTTTCAAACAGGAAGTTTCCCAGATTATTTTTAAACATATAAGCACAATAAATTCAATGCTAGAATTAACAGATGATGGTAAGTAAGGCACCATAAATGACAGTAAGATTGTATATTTGATTTTGCCATAGTGGTGTGTGTGAACCTGGTAAATTGCACTGAGTCACTAATAATGATTAAATATACAGTACTATGTCTTATATCATATATAGATCAAATTATTGTTGTGTTAATAACACAAAAAAGGAAGGCTATTGAGTCTTCCAATGATGAGTTGAACCATTTAGCTTATTAAATAGTTGTATTAACATTATGAAAATATACTTTTCAGTTGTGACAAGCACCTATATTTTTGCACTGATTCAAAATTGAGATTCTTTTTGTCCAAAATTTTTATTACTGCAATATTTAATGCAATATACTATTCCAGCCATATGCTACAGGAAGCTGTGGTCTGCAATAATAAATACAGTATTCTCATCCTGTCTTCAAAGTTGTAATAAAGACAGTGATATGTCTGATCACATATTGAGAAGTGTCTCAACTAACAATGGATATGTGATAGTAGTAAAAAGGAGAAGCAACAAGACAAAATATTAAAGTCTTTCAAGAAAACAGATCTTAAGAGCCCCCTTTTATACAAAGTCAGACATCCCTACCCTTTGGCAGTCCTGGATTTTCAACGAAGTCAATACCTTCACAAGATTAACATACATTAGCCATTATGTTTCAATATTTCCCTTTTTCTGTTTGCATGGCTATTAGATGCGTGTGGAAAAAATGCCATGCATATCAAAAGGTCTATTTGCATGAGAATTTCCAGTGGAAATGTCCTGTGACCTTTTCCTTGTCTGGGCTGGCTAATCCTATTTGAAATTCCTGCCGTGCTCCTATGGAAGGTCAGTGCACTTGGGAATCAAGTTGCACCTGCTGCAGGGCCTTAGTCTGCCTGCAAAAAATGAAAAATACACATTGTTTCAGAGGAAACAAGTGCAATAGACAACTTCTGTTGAAAAGGTTTGAAGAATTAGTGGCATATTTAAAAGAAAACAGAATTAAAAAGAGCAACTTCATTCATCCTGCATGGTTACAGCAAATAATGGAAAGTTTAATGATAAATTAATTTGTATCACAATTTACACCACAACGGTGTTTCCTGATGTATATTGAAGTACTGATTTACATGGTTGTACTTTTCTCTTCAAACCTATATCTCAAAACTGATATCCTAATCACATGCTCAACACTATAGTTCCTATATTAAAAACAACTGCATTTTTTCAAATGTGTTTTTTTGTATTATTTATACTGTAGATATAATCAACTTATTAAAAATTAAACAGCAGTAGTAACAACAGCAATAACAATGAAGTGAAATCAGTGGCTTTCTCTCAGACAAACCTTAAATACTTTTGAGGGACTTAATTCAATTCAAGGGAAGAAAAAAGGTGAAAGTGACTTTTGTGATTCCAAATCATAAACACACAGATTGGGTTGGTATTAATGAAATAGAAACCTATCTTATGAAACATTCAGAGGCAAAGTTGTTTTCCTCATGCTTCAGCTAAAAGTGTTGTTGGTTCCCTTTTGATTATGGAGAAGAGATATACTTATAGCTTTATCAACAGGCACAAGCTACTTGTACAGTAATATTTGTAGGTATATTTTTGAAAACATTAAGGAAGTGAACAACTTCAGTGTCCATTTGCTGATCAGAAGAAAAGATGAAATCCAAGAATGAATTATAGTATACTCCAGGTTTCATCAGAAATGAGAAACTTTTTCCCTGAAGAAAAAAAATAGATAAAAATATTTTGCAAAATAAAGAAGAGTGTCCTTTTACAAAGTTTCCAGAACCCATGGCAAATTGTCTTCTGTAACAGAAAAAAAGTTGCATAAATATCTATGAACAGAACAATGAAAGTTAGAAGAAAGTTTTCCATCCTTTGCTACTTTCTCTAGTTGCTGAATCAGTTAATTAAAGAGTTGAGGACAATGAGGTTCATTTGAAGCTTTCTGTGGCAATGTAGGACATGGCTTACTTGAGCTTATGAGGGAGAAGGAGTTATACATTATAATTTATGTATACCGTTGTATGTTCTGCACTGCATCATATAAAACAAATGTAAGAATCCCAGAAAATTTTTGCTTATGAGACCAAAGACCTGTTCAGTGAATCTTTATGTTCCCACACAGATCACACAGATGCCCACATAAAACCATAAACAGGACATTAACATAAATAACATCTCTCACATTCTCTAGAAATTGTACTAGGAGGCATATAATATTCAATCTTGGAGGTACTAACATAGTTATCATGATAAATAGTAGCCACGGTAGCTTATCACCCTTAAATTTGTATGATCTCCTTTTAAAGCTGTCTGGTATATAAACAGCTTGTGGAGTGAATTTGCTTAGTCTGCTGACAGCAGGCTACATACTGATTCATACTGATATCATTTGGAATTAATGGTGTAGGATGTTGCTGCAGTTTTGTTGAACGAAGTGGTAGAAATGAGAATGACTTGGAAGGCTGATGTCTATATATGTATGTCTATAAAAACAAACAAACCTGCAATTTACATATTGTATGATTTTCTCATTGTAAACACTTTTACTTTATGACATTTATCTTATACTTAATTGGACAAATAATTGATCTGTTAGCCTATTCAGATTAATTATAATTATTTGGAAAATATATGGATGCAGAAACTAAAATATAAAATTAATGAGAGTGAGAATAAAATCTCAAATGTTACATCTAAATGCAGTTTTAGGAAAAAAATACCTTATTGATATTTTATTTGAAAATATGCTTTTGAGAGGTTCCATCTGAGGGGTGAATGCTTTGCCTGGCCTGTACTTTAACAACTGCAAATAATTCTTTGATTCCCATAGATGGGTTTTAGCCTCTGTTTAAATGGATTTTTGGGGGGTGGGGTGGGGGAAGCACCATTACAACTGTATATAAAATGATTGGTTCATTTTTAGATACATTTATTCTTCATTAACCAGAAAACTTTTAATATATTTATAAAACACAATAACATAAAATTTACTCCACTATATTCCAAGAAATAACTTTAATACAAAGATTGTTAAAGAGGGAAAGTTAAGGAAAAACATAAATCAGTTATAACATTTTCAATAGTTTAAAACACCAACTTGACATAAATCTGTATAATCCTTTTAACTGTGTAATCATCCAACTGTAGTTGGATGATAAATAACAATGAATACCAGTTAAGGAGTATGTATATAGTGAAGGAGCCTATTTGACTGAAATCTGGCTGACAGTACTTAGACTTTGAAACTGTGTATTTATGACTGAAAATAGTTGTTGGAAGAAATGTCCATCTGGATTCAGTTCCAAGTGGAGAGAAAGACACTGGAAATATGGAGGCTGCTTGGAAGGATGGTTTAATGGTGAACAGGACCACATAGGTTTGAAGTCCTGGGTAGCTGACCACATGGTGTAGAGAGTGAGTGTTATTTATACCCTCTCTTGGGCTTTGAACTTGAACTTCCTGTTCCTGTGGCAAGGGCATTTATCCTATTGGTTCCAGACTCCTATGTGGAGTCATGTTTGTCTGAATCAAGTTTGATTGAAACTTGCTGGGTGATGTAATGGTAGTGCCATGTGGTGAGCTCTGCTGATAGATAATCCTATTATATCCTGGAGGGTCATGTCTTAATCCCACCACCCTGAAGCTGAGGTATTTTGTTTTGTAGATAGGCTGGCCCACTCGTAATGTGCACCAAATATCTTATAGGGACAGGGAGCTGCTCTTTGTCTTCAAAAACCTGTTTCCCCTTTTCTCAACCAGGGAAATATAATATTCTGCCTTTTTAATATTTCCTAAAATATTTCATTTTTCTAGAGGGTGGGTGCTAATTTTCTTCATAGTTATAGAAGATAACAATTGTATAAAGTCTTTTTGTTTTGCAAGCTTGAGATTTCTTCTTTGTTTAATTGGACAAAACCCAATCCAAATATCTTTTATCATTTCTGCTGTGTTAACATTTTTTATTTATCCCAATGGCAAATCTCTCCTTTTCCAAAATATGTATCTAGAAAAACATGCAAATTTTCTTTGCATATAATAATAAAGAATTATAAGAATTTCATTGAATATAAAAGTAAGAATAATAATTGTTATAATATATTGCTTATCTGTATTGTATATTTTGTAAGATCAACTTTATGAAAAAAGAGATGCAATGAAAATAATAAGAGCACAGTTAATCCAAAAACTTATCTTAGTACTAAAACAACTGCAAGATGAAAATTAAGCATTTGAAATTCTGTCATAGGTCAAAGGTTGTATCTCTTATACTACAGTTTGATTTGTGATTTTTCTGATATGGAGTAGGAAAGTTCTTTCTGGCCATTTAACTACATCAATATAGTTAAATGATAATCATTTATCCTTTCATATTGTTTCTGAGAATGGTGATGGCAATTTTATCGTGTTTGTGGGGTTACATTTTTTGTTATGGGAATTAATTAGAGAGAATAGAATAGAATAGAATAGAATAGCAGAGTTGGAAGGGACCTTGGAGGTCTTCTAGTCCAACCCCCTGCTTAGGCAGGAAACCATATACCATTTCAGACAAATGATTATCCAATCTCTTTTTTAAAAATTCCAGTGCATTTACAACTTCTGGAGGCAAGTTGTTCCACTGATTAATTATTATAACTATCAGGAAATTTCTCCTTAGTTCTAGGTTGCTTCTCTCCTTGATTAGTTTCCACCCATTGCTTCTTGTTCTGCCCTCAAGTGCTTTGGAGAATAGTTTGACTCCTTCTTTGTGGCAGCCCCTGAGATACTGGAAAACTGCTATCATGTCATCCCTAGTCCTTCATTCTAGAGTCTCAACAATTTTTTTACATGTGGTGACCAAAACTAGATGCAGTGTTCCAGTGTGGCCTTATAAAGTGATCTTTATGATTCTATCCCCCTGTTTATGCAACCTAGAACTGTATTGGCTTTTTTTGCAGCTCTAGCACACTGCAGCTGTCAAAAAATGATGGTAAACTAGTTAGAAAAAACTGATTGCTTTATGCCTTTTCAGTGTATAACTTCAGAACATTGTATTGAACAAAACTCCAGTTCTCCCAAAAGCTGTAAAGACTCTTAGCACTTTGGAACAACCATATTAATGCTTGCAAAAACACCAAAATCCAACCTGCCGGGTGCAATAACCAGTCGACAAAAGCTGGGACATTAGGCTAGCCTAGTGAGTCATTACAGCAGCTTGTAAATTGGTTGCTGCTAGCTATGGGTTGAAAAGTTAGACATTGGAGGTGCTGTGGAGTACATGGTCTCATTAGCATTTCAATGAGACCTGCTTGTTGACTCTGTGCCCAGCACTTGGGCAGCTCCCATCAGAATCTTTCTTTGTTGGTTTTAACTCCGGTCAAGTCCACTTGCCACAAGAAGGGAGTTAGGCACATTTAGTTTGTTTAGTCAGGCAGAACACTCAACAGGAAGGAAGGAAGGGAGGAAAGAGGAAAGGGATTCTCGGGCCTTGCCATTGTCTAGGCAACAGGACTGAAGCAGCCACAATCATTTCTAGTCTGTAAGGTGCACTTCAATCCCTTACAAATCCTCTCAATGTGGAGCAAGAGAGCCCAGACAGGGACAGATGGTGCAACCCCCTTAGTCTTTTCTTGTTTTGATTTTGTTTTGAAGTAAAGAAAATGGGGTATTCTTGCTTCCTTTCTCAGTGACATCACTAAAAAAGAAAGAGAGAATACCCCAGATTTCTAGGTAGCTTATTTTTTGGTATGTATTATTACCAGGGGTCCTTTTTTAAGGTTATTGGCCTGTGACAAATTCTTGGTTTTTCTTTCCAGCAAATTACGGGAAACAATTGCATAAAAAGTTTTTGTGAAATTGTATGATGATGTTATTCAGCTGCCATTATCTACTAAACTTTGTCTGTCAGAGGAATTATTTTAGCTTGTTCCACTATAGTTCATTATAATAATTTGGAACTGTATTGTCATGTTTTACTGACCCACTTTCCATCTGTTTAATAACTGTTTAACTGTTTAATAAATTTATAGGCCGCCCAATCCCAGAGGACTCCGGGCGGCTTACAGAAATACATTTCAAAAGTAAAAATTAAAATAGAGAGAATAAAAACAGTTTAAAAGATCACTACATACACTCAATCTAGGTGGGGCTGGACCTCGTACAGCTCAGGGTTGACTCAGCGTTCCATCCTTCCGAGGTGGGTAAAATGAGGACCCAGACTGTGGGGGTGATATGCTGACTCTGTAAACCGCTTAGAGAGGGCTGAAAGCCCTATGAAGTGGTATATAAGTCGAACTGCTATTGCTATTGCTAAAGCGTCTTCTCATTGCAGCCATAAACTCATCAAGGTCTCTTAGGAGAGGGGAATCACTATTATGTAAACCGACCATCCAGTCAGCTGCTTTCTTCTCTAGAGCCATTAACACTATTCTTACTTTAGCTTCATCTGAATCCAGGTCAGGCCTATATATTTGCATGTAATTCCAGACCTGAATTATACCCCAAACCACTGGGTTCTCCATCATATTTTACGCTTAAGGGTGGGACCTTAGCCATCCGACATCGTCTGCCCCCCCTGCTCTCGGAATGTCTCTAGCTGCAGGGGAGAGGTCGGTGCTAGGTCTTCTTGTGCACATTCCCCTTCGCCCCCCCCCCCAGGCTCCCTTAAACTATGCAACGGGTACCTTCTCTCTAGTTCCTCCGCTGGTTCTCTTTTCATGCCACTCTCTCGAGCCCAGCGTTCGCCCCACGCCTTTTCGAGGAGTTTTATGTCTTGGGACATCTTGTAGTCTTCCTCCTTAGATCCACGCCAGTCATCAGCTGGTTTCCTGGGCCTCATTCTCATGACCCCAGTTAGTGGTTTCTCAGGTTCCTCTTTCTGTCCCACTCCCCAAGTCCACCTGGGTTGGACAGTAGGTTCCTCCACTTTCAGCTCAGCCAGCATTTCTGTTAATGATGGGGCTGCCGTTGCTCCTAACTCGACCTCCTGGTCACTGCCATGTAAAGACATTTTTTCTTTTCTTTGAAAGCACCCCCCTCGGAAGGTGTTTGCTCCGGGTTGGGTGCGAGGTGAGACTCAGCTTAATGTCAGGTGCTCCTTCGTTTAATAATCAAGATTATTAACTCCATGCTTTAGAATTAAGTGTACTTTTACTAATTACAAACGATAAGTAGCAAAGCAAAGCTGAGTCTGAGTAAAAAGGCGCGAAAGCGATAGATATCATGTATAATTCAATCCCCTCCCCTTGGCACCCCATTTCATAGTCCAATAATAATTCACCCAACCGTCAGGTGGGAGATATCTTCAAAAAGCATCATCAGGCTGGAATGCTGGACAGTTAGCCTTGGCAGGAAACTCCCTTCTTCCACATGCGCAGATAGATGGTCAGGACAGCTCCTAATAACAAACCTCCAGTACATAATGATTCCCCTCCCAAATACTATGCCCCCCCCTCCCCGTTTCAATGGCAGCCGAAAAGCAGCAGCGAAGCAGAGGCTGACACCAGCCTTCAGGAAGCTCACCTCTCCGGATGGCCCTGTAAGCCCCCCCCCTCCAGCTCGCTCCGTCCCATCTGCCAGAACTTCTTCCATGTGCAGTAGATCTCTATAGATCTGCCTCTGAGGAACCAACCTTCCTTCCTTCCTTCCTTCCTTCCTTCCTTTCTCTGTCTCCTCCTCCTTCTCATCTTGTTCCTTCCTTTCCTTCCCTCTTTCCTTCTTATTCCTATCACCTTCCTTCTTTCCTTCATTTCTTGCCTCCTTTCCTATCTCCATCCCTCTCTCGATCTCCTTCTCCTCCATCCTTCCTTCCTTCCTTCCTTTCTCAGGAGGGGATGAGTGGAGGGGGGCGAAAGGGCAACAGGCTGCGGGTGGCCAGGGACCCCTCCCCTTCAGAAACAAGATGAGAGACCATGAGGAGAGCCCAGGACGAGGGGAGGGCGAGAGGTTGGCAGAGTCACGAGTGGCGATGTTTGTCCCAGGCAGGGCGTGGTGGAGGTGGTGTGGGTAAAAGGGGGCTGTGGGGGCCAGCGGGGATCGGGCAATGAGGTGGCCAAACTCCATGCCCACCTCTTTCTTCCAGCAGCACCGAGAATTGCTGATGGCAAACAGCTCAGTGGCGTCGCCTGGCTGGAGGGGAGGGCGTGGGGTGCGGGAGACCAGCCTCCAGGAAGCTCGCCTCTCCAGACGGCCCTGTAAGCCCCACACACCCCCTCTGGCTCGCTCCATCCCATCTGCCAGAACTTCTCCCATACAGTATGCAAAACTCTGCAGAGCATAATTGGATCGTACAGTAAATACATTCAGTAGTATCAATGCATTTTCCAACCGGGCAGAATGGAGACTACAGCGCCCAGAATTCCTAAACAACAGATTTAAATGCCTGTGTGAAAATTTTGGGAATTGAAGTCTCAGTACAGAGGTGCAGATCTTGGGCGAATTGGCTTGAAGGAGGCTAGAAGACAACAGGAGCCTCACTGAATTTAATAATACTTGTTCATGAATCAAGCAGACATGCTTCTGCTGATTAAACTATTTCAGTGTTTTCCCTATAATTCCTTTTATAAGATATAATCTTCCTTGAGTCTAGCTCAGTTCCTGGAGAAACCATAAACATATTCAAAAACTGCCAGGTTATTTTTGAAACTGTTGTTTTTCCCATTTAGCTTTCAATTTGTAGGGATGTAACCTGGCTGTTTTTGCCTGCTCTCAAAAAGATGAGCAGGGTTGAATCTGGCTAATAATTGGAGGGGAACCCACCTGGGAATCTCAGTACTGTATATTTAATAGGAAAATATTAAAACTTGTCCAAAAGCAACAATGACAATTTCCATACTACTGCTAAGAAAATTACGACACATCAATAAAATTATAGGAGCTGAGTTTAACTCAAGAGAAACTTTTCTAAAGGTAGACAGTTATATAACAATTCCACAATTCTGAAAGAACAAGCTTGTTCTATATGAAATTTAATGCTACAGCAGAATGAAGTAACACTGAAGATAAGTGCAGCTAGTCCTCAATGCACGACCACAACTGAGCCCAAAATTTATGTTGTTAAGTGAGAAATTTATTGAGTTTTGCCCCATTTTACAATTTTTCTTGCCACATTTGGTAAGTGAATCATTGCAGTTAAATTAGTATCATGGTTGTTGAGTGAATCTGCTTTCCCCATTCTTTGCTTGTCAGAGGGCTGTGAACGGGAATCACATGACTCCGGAAAACTGCAACTGTCATAAATCTATGTCAGTTGCCAAGCATCCGAATGTAAATCTCGTGACCATGGGGATGCTGCAATGGTCATAAGTGTGAAAAACAGTAGAAGTCCTTTTTCTGTGCCGTTGTAACTTTGAACTGTCACTAAATGAACTGTTGTATATTGAGGACTGTCTATATTACATTTAATTTTTTAAAAATAGCCAATAATTTATATCCTTGAATAAGACTGCATTTAATTCATATAATTATATTTTATGACTATTTACAGGAAGGTTCTTGAAATGGGGCTGAAAAGTCCCGATTATTTTTTTAAAAAATTAATCAACCCCACCCACCCCCGCCCCGGTCAATGGTGTCCCTCTTTACCAATGTTAAAATCTGGTCACCTTAAAATAGGTGGATTTAATGGGCATTTGCTATCTGCTGTCTGTATATGTCCCTATGCTGTGATAAAAAAAGTCAAGATGGCAGTTGTGAAAATAGGATAAAGGTTTCATACTTCTTAAAACAAGGTAGAAAACTGATTGCACTGCAAGGCCTCTCTCTTAATTTTTTATTATTATTCCACTGAGCATTTCATTGGGAGGCATGAGGTTTTGGTAAGAAAAGCTAAAAATGAGGTACTATACCAAATGTTTGGGAACCCTGCAATGAAAGGTATAGATGTAGCCAAGATATGTTTTGTGGCAGAATGTTAGACATTTGTTTAACAGATTGTTCCGCTTACTAGAAACTTACACTACTCAGGAAATGAGGTTTTGTTTTTTGAGTCAACACTGTGTTTAAATATAGTCAGACTGTGCATACAGATGCTATTCTAAGGTACCAAGTGTTTCTGTGAGTATTGCTGCTTTCCTTGTTACTGGTTCTGTGATGGCTCTGAATTCATTTCTTTCAGATGAAACTTACTGTGTTTCCTATTGACTTGCAGTATAAGCCTATTTGATCTCCCAGATACACTTTCCTTCTGCTGAGGACGAGATCAGTACAGATCCTCAATCAGCCTGGTTATTCCAGGACCACCCATATCTTCTATGACAACAGCTGGCATTGCACTTCTCCCAATCCTTTCTCATAAATATGAATATGCCATATTACTGGGAGGACTGTGGAAAGGGATAATTCTGGGGAGTTATATTGTTTATAGGCTAATGACATTATACAGAAAATTTTACTATAAATAATTTTTAAAAGATTAAAATTGGATTTTATAGCTACAGAATTATCATACTTTCATCAAAGTAATCAAACTATTAGCTATTTATTGAACAAGCTCAGCTACATCTGCAAAACAAAATAGCTTGGATGACTTTTTCTTCCAATTCTTTCTTTCAAGGTTGGAGGCTCTGTCAGTTCAGAAGAATGAGTGAAGAGGAGCCAGACAAATATAGAGGCCAGACAATCAAAGCTTTTATCTTTCAGATCTTGCAGATGGGCCTTCTGATCAAATGACTAACAACTGCTGCCAGATCAGCAAGTAGCAACCACAAAACACCTGTCCTTACTTAAGTCTTTTACATTTGCAGCTCTTCCTGTAAATTGTATTTATATCTCTTCCATGTTTAGCCTTATTGTATTCAGCTCTCACTTACATGAATGAGAATCAAAGGCTTCAGTGGAGCATCTCAGGTGACGATGACACAATATAAACATGTTACATATCACATAATGAAATGAAAGCTTCCTACTTTGGTTTCTTCAGTATCAAAATAGCAATTCAATTAATTTGCATTTCTCTTGAATTTTGCTCATGCAAGTTTTTATTTATCTAGTTTTATTTTAATTACAAAACAATGAAGTTTTGGTATTTATGTAATATTTTAACCTTTTGATGTTGAGCCACTCTCTCTAGAGTAAAAATAGTAGTTCTCTATTTTACTGAAAATATAAACTACAATATAGGTAATTTTTGTACCAGCAATTTGCTAAACATTTTGCTTCAAAAAAAGAAAAAAGACATATTTAGCATGAGGAATAATTAATAATAAATACCAGCTCAGATTATCATTATCTAATAGGCCAAAGATATTTGGTTATCTTAATAACTCAAGAAAGGGCTAGTTGTTCAGGAATTATAAACACTGTGGTTGAAATAAATAGAACAGTGGTGTCGAACTCATGTTGTCATCACATGACATATTGTGACTTTTCCCTCTTCACTAAAATGAGGTGGGTGTGGCCAGCATGTGATGCATCTGGCCTGCGGGCCGCAAGCTTGACATCCCTGAAATAGAACATAAGGTAAAGGTAAAGGTTCCTCTCGCACATATGTGCTAGTCATTCCCAACTCTAGGGGGTGGTGCTCATCTTCGTTTCAAAGCCGAAGAGCCAGCGCTGTCTGAAGACTTCTCCGTGGTCATGTGGCCGGCATGACTAAACGTTGAAGGCTCATGGAACGCTGTTACCTTCCCATCAAAGGTGGTTCCTATTTTTCTACTTGAATTTTTACATGCTTTTGAAGGTTGGCAGAATCTGGGACAAGTAACAGGAGCTCACTCCATTACGAGGCGCTAGGGATTCGAACCGCAGAACTACCAACCTTTCTGATCGACAAGCTCAACGTCTTAGCCACTGAGCCACCGCGTCCCTTAAATGGAACATACAATCATTCAATTAAATGGATTAATAATATAGTGCTATTTATAGCTACTTGTGAAGGAAGTATACAGTTTCTTCTATGCAGAACATTATCACATATAGTAAGATTTCAATTATGCTTTTTTTGGGAAGGATTTTTTAGTTTCCTATGCATCAAGCTTCTCATACCACTTTTTAACTATGGTGAAACATTGAAGTGGTTAATTTTCCACCTGAAATTTTAAATAATATGGTCTGTGTCTTTTCAGAATACAGCTTTTTAGAAAAAGATTGTCATATTTATGCAGCTAAGTTTATTAGTGTGCAACCATCTCCTAAATCTCCTCTTTATACTAATGGGAAATGTATACAGAAAAAAATATATTTCTGAGACCTAGTAGAATCTGGCAGCCTCAAAAGCATTTCAGGTTTTTGTTGTTTTGGAAGGGAGGCTTCCTCTTAGCACATACTTTTTGTGACCAGAGGGCATAGAGTCTGTCTGAATCACTGATACAGCCTCCTACAACTTTGCTGAAGTGCTACTGGTTACACAATCATTTCTCTTTTCCTTCCTCCCCCGCCAGTCTAAAGGCACTGGCCAATGTCTCCTTGCATAGTCATCTACTCTTTCTGTTCACTGAAAATGGCTTGTCATGGCCACAGGAATAATTCAACATCTTCCTCCACACCATTTCTTTAACCTGTTTGTGCAGAAGTAAAGCCCATAAACTTTACAAAGCCTTATTCCAAGACAATCACAAGTCAGTAAGTCTTCTACATTTTACTGTTCGGTTTTACTTTTGGCTTTACTGTTGAAGTGATTGTTCATAAAATAATGGGCTTTTTTGCTTCTAGTTCTCTGCATAAAAGTGCTATCTGGAATTATAAAATGTGCAGTGTCTATAATCAGCTCAGGCTTGAAATGTTTTCTTTGCTGCTGGAAAAAGAGAGCAAGGGAGCGAACACAAGAACTAGCTCATACCTTAAGGTCTTGTTACTAGGCAACAGTGTTCCATTTGCCAATTGCCACCATTTCCTTCTTACCGTATTACAGGCCTTATTATTAACATTTAGTTCAGAGAGATTGCTGTCATTATGTGAAGTAACTTCCTTTTGAGGTTACTCATTAACCTTAGGTATTTTACTGTGTGATTATAAATGCCAAATACCATTGGCATGGAAAAACGTTTCAAGATTTGGGAAGAGAGAGAGAAAGAGAGAGAGAGAGAGAGAGAGAGAGAGAGAGAGAGAGAGAGAGAGAGAGAGAGAGAGAGAGAGAGAGATTCTGTTTAATGTTTTTCTTCTCTTCTTTTTGTTCCATGACTGCTAAACAACATTCGATTGCAAATAACTATATGCGAACATATCAACAAGTGTGAATTTAAAATGGTTTTGATCATATTAAATACAATCATTAATTACACCACCACCAAAAGATAGCTTGTCTAATCTCTAGGGCCCTGTCCCTTGGAAATTAATATGCAATCCTGAGCAGGGATACAGGACTAAAGCTTATTCCCAAGTATGTATACATACTTGCATGCATGATTTTAATTGCTTCCTATTTTATATTGTGATGTTTTATGTTCTGAGGGACACAGACTGAGGAGACCGGTTAAATGTAACAGGAACCTTTATTAACCACTAGAACAGGCAAGACAAGAAAAAACCCCGTCTGACAGCTATTTATACTAGGAGCAGTCAGACGGGGAACCAATGAGAAACCCTGGTTTCTCCCACCAGCTGGCAGGCACGTCCTGGCCAATCAGAGCCGCCTTGCACAGCGTGGCAGGTTGCGCGGACTCGGAGGTAGTGTATTTTTGTTGGTCGGGCCGGCAGGCAGCGTTGGTAGGACCTGTTGTTTCTGGAACGGCCGGACGGTCCGTGGGCCCCTCTGCAACTCGCCAGTGGAGCT
Source organism: Thamnophis elegans (assembly GCF_009769535.1). Lineage (NCBI taxonomy): Eukaryota > Metazoa > Chordata > Lepidosauria > Squamata > Natricidae > Thamnophis > Thamnophis elegans. Next base: position 41,473,074 of record NC_045549.1, on the reverse strand, counting down.
AGTCTACATGCCTCTGCCAATATCTCCCATCGCCGAGGAGGACCCTGTAGGAACAGGGCCCGGTTACATCCGAAATGATTCCAGGCAGCCACTTAGGGTCGCCCGCAAAATTCCGGGCGAACACCCCCTCACCCACCAGAAAGACCCGAGGGGGGGAAGGTTGGAACACAGCAGAAGGGGTGTAGTGGGGGTGCAGATGGTCTAAGGTGGTGCGGAGTTTCCGCCCATGAGGAGCTCGGCAGGAGATTTACCAGACAAAGGGCAAGGGGTAGTGTGTTGGGAACGGAGGTAGGTAGAGAGCTGGGTAGACCAGGGCAGCAGAGCCATGTGACTGAGGGCCTCCTTGGTGGAGCGAACAGCGCGCTCCGCCAAGCTGTTCCCTTCAGGGTGGAATGGGGCTACAGGAGCATGGCGAATCCCTAAACTGGATAGATAGAGTTGAAATTCGGAGGAGGTGAATTGGGGCCCCTTATCAGAAACCAACACATCTGGAAGGCCATGGGTAGTAAACAGGGAATCCAACACACGGATGGTGGCCCGAGGTTGTGCTCTTCATGGGAAAGAGCTCAACCCACTTGGACCAGGCATCCACAACGAGGAAGAGGGTGAGACCCTCAAAAGGACCCAGGAAGTCAACATGAAGTCGGTTCCACGGGGCCTGGGGAAGGTCCCAGTCCCTGTGCAGTGCGGCGGGAGGCGCTGGCTGCACTGCTGGCAAGCCAGGCAAGCTTGCACCCAAGCCGTGATGTCCACATCCATGGAGATCCACCAGACATAGCCCCCCCGGCTTTTCATGCGGACTATCCTGGGGTGCCCTTCATGGAGGCGGGTGAGGACAGCGCAGTGGAGTGTGGTAGGAATGACCACACGGGCACCCCATAGCAGGCAGCCCTGGAGAACAGAGAGTTCAGTGCGGTGGCGGAAGTAGGGAAGTAGGGAAGCCTTCACAGAGCTGGCAGGCCAGCCCCGGCGGACGGCGTCAATGACAGCTGGGAGGATAGGGTCAGAGAGGGAGGCCTGCGCAATGTCAGAGGCTGACATAGGCAGATGAAGGTCCTCGATGAGGCAGATAGATAGTAGGGGCAGGGTCATCAAGTAAGGTGGGCAAGGGGCAGCGGCTCAAAGCGTCCGCGTGATCCATATGGTGGCCGGGCTTGTGGACAAGGGTGTAGGAATAGGCCGCCAAGAATTCAGCCCACTTAGACATTCGGGGGGAAGGGATAGGAGGGGTAGGCCGGTCGCCTGCAAGAATCCCTAAGAGGGGCTTGTGGTCAGTGAAAATAATAAAGGGACAGCCATAGAGGTAATGGTGGAACCTCTTTATTCCCGCAACGGCGGCCAGCGCCTCCTTATCCAACTGGCTGTAATTGCACTCAGGCCTGGATAAGGTGCGGGAGTAAAAGGCAAGGGGAGCCTCCAAACTGTCAGGGTAGGCGTGGCTCAGCACAGCACCGACACCAAAGGGGGAGGCGTCACAGGCAAGGAGCAAGGGTAGGCGTTCATCATATTGGACCAAGACGGGGGTAGTGGTTAAGGAACGTTTGACAGCTGCGAGCGCATGCGCCTCACGACTTGTCCAAACCCAGGAAGCGGAGCTGTCCAGCAGCCGGTGGAGCAGCTCCGCGAGAGTGGCCTTATGGGGGATGAAGGCAGAGTAAAAGTTGAGGAGGCCCAAGAAGACCTGCAACTCAACCTTGTTAGTAGGGGTAGGAGCAGCTAGAATAGCGTCCACTTTGGATAGGACCGGATGAATGCCAGCCTGGTCAATCCAATAGCCAAGGAAGGGAACAGCAGGCACCCCTAGTTGGCATTTGGAGGCCTTTAAACGGAGGCCAGCGGCGCGGAAATGCTGCAAGACCGACCACAGTATTTTGAAGAGTCCTGGTCTGTCAGCCGTGATGATCAGGACATTGTCAAAATACAGGGTGACCCCAGGGATTCCATGGAGCAAGCGCTCCATGGGACCCTGGAAAATGCCAGGGGCCACGCTAATGCCAAACTGCAGGCGGTGGCATTTAAAAGCCCCATGGTGCGTGACGATTGTCTGCGCAGCTGCGGAGGCATCATCAACAGGCAGCTGTTGATATGCCTGGGCTAAATCTAATTTGGCAAAAATTTTACCATTGCCCAGGGCGTGTAAAACATATTGGACTACGGGTACGGGATAGGGGTGGGCTTGCAGGGCCTTGTTGATGATGGACTTAAAATCTCCGCAGATCCTAATAGATCCGTCGGATTTTAAGGGGACCACAATGGGGGTCTCCCAGGGGGCAAAGTCCACCGGCTCCAGAATGCCCTGTGCCAGAAGCTTATCAAGCTCTGCGGCAACCTTAGCCTTCAAAGCGAAGGGCAGGCGCCTCATCTTCAGCGACCGCTGGGTCTAGGCTCAGAGAGATAGGAGTTCCTGTATAGCAGCCTAAGGAGGGGGAGAAAACATCTGTGAATTCAGAAAGGAGGGAGGAGAGGTCATCCCCCAGGGGCAGAGAGGAGCAGGTAGAATGAACCCCAGAAATAGAGAGCCCAAGAACCCGGAACCAATCCAACCCCAGAAGAGAGGCTAAGGGACTTTTTACAATCAGTAGGGGAAAGCGGGCCTGGAAATCACCAAAAGAAACCAGGAAATGGCCGCAGCCTAATAACAGAATTGGGTTTCCCTAGTAGTGACGTAAGCGGCAGTTAGCGGGAACCAACTGGCGCTTTTTCTAGTGGGGCAAAAGAGTGCATAAGGAGTCCCAGGACATAATGGACCCTGCAAAGCCAGTGTCCAACTCCATAGAACAGGGCCAGCCTTCCAGTAGGAGGCAGAGATGGAGCTTACCCCAACCCCCCAGAGAGGAGGAAGAGGCTGAATCAACCAGCCACTTGGGGTACGCGTCAGCCGCGTCCCCGATGGAGAGGCAATTTTGGTGGCGGGCTGTAGGAGGGGCCAGAGGGTGGTAGGCAGCAGCAGGCAGGCTTGACTGGCACTGGTCAGGCAGGGTGGACTTGCAGTCAGACACCAAGTGTCCCTTCTTGCCGCACTTGTGGCAGATGGCGGTGCGGAAGCGGCAAGTAGATTGGGCATGCCTGCCACCGCAGCTGAGGCAGGAATGGCCATCTTTAGGCGAGAGACTGCAGGTGGTCGATAACCAGGTCCAGCTCAGACTGGAACATGTCTGATGCCTGCTGGTGGTAGACAGAGGAGGCAGGAACCTGAGGAGCAGCAGGTTGGGGGAAATGGCGGAGATCGGGAGTGGACCAGTCAGCCATTTCATAGGCACAGGCATCATCAACAGTGATCTTAAGCGTAAGGCCGTAAATAAACTGTTCTAGGAGGGCCTCGTCCAGGTCAGCGAATTTGCAGTTAATGACTGTAGCCCGTAGGGTAGCCACATATTGGCTGATAGATTGGCTGTCCTTCTGTACACAGCGGTGGAAGAATTGGAGCCTCGCATAACAGGAGGGTGCAGGCTCATAGTGGGTCTTCAGCCTTGACAGGAGCAGGTCCCATGACACAGAGTAGACCGGGGTGGGCGCAGAGAGAGCTCGAGCGGTAGTGAATATCTCCGGACCACAGTAATGGAGGAAAATGCCGCGCTTTCTGTCAATAGACAGATCAGTTAAGTCATGTGCCAGGAGGAAACATTCAAAGCGTTCCATGAACGCGTCCCATGCCTCAGACTCCGGCCGGAGCGGCGAAAAGACAGTAGTGGCAGTCATGGGAGGCATGCAAGGATCCGGTTCTCCAGACCGCATCGCCAGTTTTATGTTCTGAGGGACAGACTGAGGAGACTGGTTAAATGTAACAGGAACCTTTATTAACCACTAGAACAGGCAAGACAAGAAAAAAACCCGTCTGACAGTTTTTTATACTAGGAGCTGTCAGACGGGGAACCAATGAGAAACCCTGGTTTCTCCCGCCAGCTGGCAGGCGCGTCCTGGCCAATCAGAGGCGCCTTGCACAGCGCCATCTGCTGGCCAGGACACAACATGATGCTCAAGTTATCTGATGACCCTTTCCAGCACTTAGACTGTAGATTCAAAGATCAGATCACTTGCTTAATGGGATTCTTAAATCTACAGTAAATGTAATAACTGTATTTTAAATACCAGTTTAGATAAAAAATGTTTGGATCCATGGTTATAATTACATTTACACATTGTCTTAGACAGATCTCTGTACATAAGACTTTTTTCTATTTGTTCTTGTGTTTAAATGAATCAACATTCCTTCTAATTTAATACTTTTTACAGGTTACAGGAGACCTCTGAAACTGAGATTCCTGGGTATGCCTGCCATGGGGGTCAGTGGGGAAATATATATCATGTTCAGGAAATTAATAGTCAAAAGATAGAAATGCTTTATATTTTTCATTTTTTATTTAATACAAAAATGTTCATTTTGAAAGAGAATTGGATAAGCTTTCTTCTGAAGTACTTTAGCATTGCCATATAGGAAAAGTAGTTTCAAAATGCCTCCTTGTAAGAATAGAATGGGAAAAATAAACATATTTCATTTAAAATATACAGTTATCTATCAATAAAGCCAACAGCTAGAATAAGAATAGACAGTAATACATCCAGACAATCTGGATGTAAAGTTGAAAAATACCATAATCACCTAATCCTTAAAGAATCAAATATTGCCAGTAGTAATGCAAAGTTCATACTACCTAGTTTAATAGCAATACAGAAATGAGTAGCAATGATATTAAATTAAGTTGATTTAAATTAACTCAAATGTAGTTTTTATTTTATTTTTGTCCCGGAACCACCCACTTTTTGTAATTTGGTCCAATCACACTACTATGCTTCAAGGGATTTTCCTTGGATTGTGGATCCACATCTAGGAATAACCACATAAAAGAAATTAACCCACATAAATGTCCCAAGGGATGTTTCAGAGGGTATTGGGCACTAATAATGCGGATATGTCTCTAGACATTGGCAAAATTGAATCTACTTATTTATTATATAGTTTATTGTTTGTCCATAGAAATTAAATATTCAAAGTGGCTTGACTATGCCATCTATAGAAAGCTTTTGGAATAGTGTTTTGCTATTACATTTGTGCTCTCCCTCCCTCCTTTTTAGTGCTGGTGCTTTGCAAATGTGATCCATCATGTTTTGGTGAGCCTATCTTCATAGAGACAAAAAAAGACAAATGAGATTATGAGGGAGTAAAGTTGGGATTGTTGCCTGCCTTCAAAAGTAGTTGCATCTACATCCCCCAACTTCACACATGCATGCAATCATTCCCTTATACTCACAGGTATCCAAGTCTGCAGTCCACCTACCAGGTTAACTGAGCCACACCTTGGTCATTTTCAAGGACTTACAATGTCTAGAGAGAGCCTCACCCACCCAGACCCCTCAGCTCATCAAAAGAAATGTTAAAACAGTATGTGTTTAGGGGGTGGGGCTGTAATAGAAAAGGTGAAAAGCAAATGGTCTACAGATGAGGAAGGAGAGGCAATTTGGCATCTATTACAAACAGGTAAGAGAACTATCATTCAATTGCCAGAACCAAAAACTATGGTGAGCAGTTTATCCTGGTGGGTGTCCACCTTGGAGCTTTGCCTGCAGCTTGGCAGTAACTAAATGGAGCAACCACACAGCACCCCAATCCAACTGGTGCAAGAGTGTTGGGAAAAAGGCAGATTATATGTCATTTTAAAGATTTTGAGAATTTTAAAGAAATAAGTACTAAGGGTCTAAGTATTAAAGTCATATTTGTGTGGCAACATCACCTTGCAAAGGCTAGAAAAATGGAGTTGAACTAGAGCAGTAGCCTGTTTTTGGAGAAGGTATGTATTGCAATAAAGTATTTTGTATAGATTTGTTGCACTGTGGAGTATCCAGTCCTTGGAAAGCAAAGAACCTGAACAGACATTGCTTTCAAATGTGGGAAATATGTATGTAGGTTAATCTCTAATTAATCTCTCACTGGAGGACTAATGCACTTATAAAAAGAATTTATAAATTATTTTCTCTTTATATGTTAAAAGCAAAAAAAAAAGCTACATCGATTTATTATGCTTTCAGTGATAGCAGTTGCATAATGTTGACTATTGTTTTCTTTTGACAATGAAAGTTGGCAGAGTGCACATGGTATAAGCTATTTGTCTTTTAAAACAGCATCCATTGATCCTTTACCTTCCCTTCTTACACTTATACCATATAAGCTGCAGATCCCTAGGGATTTACTTCTTCCTTCTAGGACAACCTGGGTTGCAGTTTAACAGCAAGTTTGTTTCCTCAGCTGTCTGACTCATAGTTTATCTGATTCACATTGACCCCTTAGTTTAGAATGAGACAGTTTATTTGCTTGGGCTAATTAGATTGCTTAGAAAAAAATATAACTAATCTGTAAAGAGGTCAGCCTTTTGATAAATTGTTATAAGGAAGTCGAAAATCTACAATATCTCTTGGGATCTGTGGAACATAGAGTACATTATTAATATTTTGTTACTACTTTTGCTCACGTTTGTTGTTCTAAAATCTGAATGAGCAGATACTGTTTCTCTAGTCTCTGGAAGAAATATTATCAGGATTCACAAGCAAATTCATTAACTATTCTGTAAAATACAGAATCCCCTTTGCTTAGCAACAATGCTGACGGGGATCTAATTCTTGTTTAAATACTTACTTGAGTGTGACTGCTGATTGTGACTTTTTCAGTGCTTAAAAAAAATCTTGCAAAAGCAAGTGATGAAAATGTTATGTAGTTACTGCTATTTTTATTTTTACTTTAATGGTACATGATCCTACTACATGTCTAACAAATTTGAGTATGCTACACACAAAAAATTGAAAGAAAAGGAGGAAAAAAACTTCCATCGTGTATGTATGATTGTATGAAGTAATACTGGACATGTTTTTTTTTCTAGTCTAAGACCCAATCAAACTATTGTAATCTCTTCTTGCCATATAGGAGTCCACAGAAGAAAATACAGTTCTGTTTAATTAGGAGCTACACCAGAAGCTAAGTTCAATGTCCAGTTTCCAGAGTTTGCTAGTAGTACTTTATTGAATGCTTCAGAGAGATTGAAAAAAAAGTATTCAGCTCAAGATAAGAAGCTATTTGAAGCATTGCTCAGTACTGTAGATGAATTAAGGTGGCTGAGGAACTTAAAAAGCTGATATGTCACTGTCATTAATGTTTTCTCTTCACACTCCATCTCTAACCAGGCTTTGTCTTCACATCCTGTCTTGTGCCTTATAAGTTCCATATCTGTATTCAATTCATGTTGATTATTTCCCTGTGCAAACAGTATGAGTTGGTTCTTATGCAATGAGAAAACAATTTTATTGATTTCCTGGTAGGGGCATTAAGGTGTATAAAGTTCCTCAGATGCCATAACATTTTACTGTAATTGCTATATATTTAGTATATAGCATTTCTTTCTTTTGCAGTTAGATTAACTTACTAATGAGGGACAAGATTTTGATTACTGATGTAGAGTCTTTTAGAATTAGATTCTAAATTATAACAGACACCAAATAAGAAATATAGAAAAAGTATTAAATGTAACAGCAGTTTCAAGCATAACTGAATTAAAACAATTACCTGAAGATTATATGGACTATATTTTAGAAAGATGACATCTTTGAAATTTGTTCCTGTAGTTTTTGGGCAAGAGATGTACTGCTGACACTAATGGTTTATAAGGTGAACCTTCCCCCGTCCCTTGAATGAATTCATAAACCATGTGGTTCAAAGGTTGTGAAAACTTCAAAGACAAACGTTATCATGTTTAAATTATGTAATGCAGTTGGATTAATCACTACTATCCAATAACACTTTTGCTGACATGATCTCATATACTATTGAACAGTATTTTCTCTGTAATTATAAAGTTACAAACTATTATACATAAACTTGATGACCTGACTCAATTTTCCTCCAAGTTTATATGATAACTTAGGTTACCACATTGTTCCTAGCAAAATATTGGAGTATCTAATGTATAAAACCTTGCTCAAGAGATGTCCCATTCAAGTTGTGTGTTTGATCAATCAATGAAAAAAAAGTTGAATTATAATTGACAACCTATTTTGATCTTTGAAAGATCTTGGGAATATAGGACGTTTCTTTTTTCTTCAAAACGCTGTGGCCTGACTTTTGAGAACGCTGACCTAGCTGCTATGACTGCCGCTTTGACTTTCTTGATTACTGATATGTTGGCTGCTGCTGGCTTGCTGTTCTATGGGCTAGCCGAAGCCGCCCGGAAAACCCCCCAGCTCAGCCGCCTGGTCTGTTTTATTAGCGTGGAACGGGTGAAGGGGTGGCTAACCTGGATGGGGTGGGTTAGGTCCTAATGTGATTGAGTGGCTAGTTTATAACCACCATTACAGCCCTTTTGAACTTTCCCCCCACCCAGCGCCTTTCAATTTACAATCTACAACCCATTTTATTGGGCGTGCAAGGCCCCCCTGGTTGGTCCTCCTTTGTGACTGGGGGGGGGGCTTCCTTGCTCACCATCTCTACCATCTACCATCTACCTTAGCTGGCTCTTCCAACTAAGCTCCACCTTTACGAACTTACCCCGCTGGACTTTTACTTTTACATCTCTCCCCCTGGACTGTGTCTATCACCGGGCTGTCGCCCTTTGGACTTGGTATCTCTACGTATGGACTGCTCGCGTATTTTAATTACCTTTGCATCTGACTGCGCAATTTTTAAAATAGTATGGTGAGTGTATGGGATTTGCCTGTGATTGAATGAATGGCCCACTTTTATTGTTCCATTTTGTTGTATTTTTTATGTGTTTTAACTCTCACGTGGGGATTGTGTGAGTGAATAAATGAGTGTGCTTGATTCGGAGGGCCTGCCGGGGAAGGCGGGAGCCATAGGGGTGGTTGAGGGAACCACGGGCACAGGAGTGGGCCGGAGCATCACGGTCGTAACAGGGAGGGGCAGATATGGCGGGGACTTTAGGGCAGGCCATTACCGGGGAAGGAGGGCTCGCTACGTTACAGAGATCCCTCCTTCCGGCCCTACGAGTCCCACTCCGAGGCCAGATGGCGCGAGTAATCAGGACCCTGGTCTCAGGCTGTTGTCGCTAAATGCCAGGTCTGTAGTTCACAAGGCTCCCCTCGTCTGGGACTTAATTTTAGACGAGAGGGCAGACCTGGCATGTATTACTGAAACCTGGCTGGGCCCGGAGGGAGGAGTCCCCCTCGTAGAGATGTGCCCAGAAGGTTTTCAGGTGCTTCATCAGCCGAGAGCCCAGAGAAGGGGTGGAGGTGTGGCTATTGTTATCCGAGAGTCTTTAGTACCTCGTAGGATCCCTGCTCCGGAGCTTGTCGGGTGTGAGTCCCTACTGGTGAAGTTGGACCTCAAGGGTCAAGTGGGTTTGCTGTTAACGTACCTGCCTCCCAACAGCATTGCAGCAGCCCTCCCCTCGCTCCTTGAGTCGGTAGCCGAGCTGGCAATTGAGTTCCTTATGGTTCTGGTTTATGGTTCTGGGGGATTTCAATTTGCCTTCGCTCGGTGAACACTCTGATGGAGCGCAGGAGTTCATGGCTTCCATGACAGCCATGGGCTTGACCCAGGTAATTCGGGGCCCAACCCATTCAGCGGGTCACACGCTCGACCTCGTATTCCTCTCGGAGCAGTGGACTTGTGATCTTGGTCTGAGGGGTAATGAGATCATACCCCTGTCGTGGTCAGACCATTGCCTACTGAGGCTTGACTTTCGGAGGCCAAACCTCCACTGTAGGGGGGAGGAACCGACCAGATGGTTCCGCCCCAGGCGACTTATGGATCCCTTGAGGTTCCAGACGGAGCTTGGGGCTATTCCTGATACTCTCGCCCACAGTCCGGTGGAGACCCTGGTTGCTGCCTGGAATTCGGCAGCGACGGGGTCCCTTGACCGGATTGCGCCACTACGGCCGCTCCGAGGCTGTGGATCCAGGAGGCCCCCTTGGTTTACCGAGGAACTCCGGGAGAGGAAGCACCGGAAGAGACGCCTAGAGCACTTGTGGAGATCCAACAAATCCGAATCGAGCCGAGCACTTTTAACATCGTGCACCAAGGATTACATCAGGGCAATTAGGATGGCAAAAAGATCTCATATTGCCACCTTGATTGCCTCTGCCGAGTCACACCCTGCCGCCCTGTTTAGGATAACCCGTTCCCTCCTAAATAGGAGGGATACGGGGGACCCCTTGCAGGGTAGGGCTGAAGAGTACGTCCAGTTCTTGGCGGACAAAGTTGCTCGGTTTCGGTCGGAGTTGGACTCCGATCCTGCAGATCCAGCCGAGGCACAAGGGGATAATCTGGTAGACCATCGCTGGGTTGAGTTTCAGGATGTTGCCCCTGGGGACGTGGACAAGGCCATGAGAGCTGTGAGTGCCTCCACATGTGTACTGGACCCGTGCCCCTCCTGGCTGGTTGTCAACAGCAGGGAGGTGACACGGGGCTGGATCCAGGTGGTTATTACCGCCTCCCTTCGGGAGGGGGTCTTTCCCCCCGCACTTAAAGCAGCGGTGGTGAGACCCCTTCTGAAGAAACCATCTCTGGATCCAGCCGTTCTTAACAATTACTGTCCAGTCTCCAACCTCCCCTTTATGGGGAAGGTTGTTGAGAAGGTGGTGGCCTTTCAGCTCCAGCGGGCCTTGGAGGAAACCAGCTATCTTGACCCATTCCAGTCCGGCTTCAGACCTGGCTACAGCACAGAAACCGCTTTGGTCGCATTGACCGATGACCTCTGGAGAGCCAGGGATCGAGGCCATGCCTCCATCCTGGTTCTCCTTGACCTCTCAGTGGCTTTTGATACCATCGACCATGGTATCCTTCTGCGACGACTGCGAGAGGTGGGGGTGGGAGGCACTGTTCTACAGTGGTTCTCCTCTTACCTCTCGGACAGGTCGCAGTCGGTGTTAGTTGGGGGGCAGAGATCGAACCCTAGGCCCCTAACATATGGGGTGCCGCAGGGTTCGGTCCTGTCTCCCCTACTTTTCAACATCTACATGAAACTGCTGGGTGAGATCATTCGGCGGCACGGGATAAAATACCACCAGTATGCGGACAATACCCAGCTGTATCTGTCTGCCCCGTGCCAACTCAATGAAGCGGTGGACATGATGAACCAGGGACTTGAAGCCGTTAGGGACTGGATGAGGGCTAACAAACTCGTGCTCAACCCGGATAAGACCGAGTGGCTGTTGTGTTTCCCTCCCGCCAATTTGGCAAATATTCCATCTCTCAGGCTGGGGGGTCAAACATTATACCCCTCAGACAGGGTCCGCAACTTGGGAGTCCTCCTGGACCCACAGCTGACTTTCTAACACCATTTGTCAGCTGTGACCAGGGGGGCATTTGCCCAGGTTTGCCTGGTGCACCAGTTGCGTCCCTACCTGAACCGGGAGGCTCTCACAACAGTCACTCGTGCCCTTGTGACCTCTAGGCTGGAGTACTGCAATGTGCTCTACATGGGGCTGCCCTTGAGGAGTATTTGGCGACTTCAGCTAGTCCAGAATGCAGCCGCACGAGCGATTGTGGGTGTACCTCGCTTCACCCACGTAACACCTATCCTCCGTGAGCTGCGCTGGCTACCTGTCGATCTCCGGATACGCTTCAAGGTGCTACTTGCCACCTATAAAGCCCTTCATGGTAGTGGATCTGGGTACTTGAGAGACCGCCTACTGCTGATCACCTCCACACGACCCATTAGATCTCATCGTTTAGGCCTCCTCCGAGTTCCATCCACTGGCCAATGCCGACTGGCCACCACGCGGAGGAGAGCCTTCTCGGTGGTAGCCCCAACCCAATGGAACGATCTCCCCGTGGAGCTTCGTACCCTCACCACCCTCCAGACCTTCCGCACAGCCCTTAGAATCTGGCTATCCCGTCAGGCCTGGGGCTAAAGATTGTGACCCGCCCAAATGGTATGAATGTTGCGTTTTAATTATGTACTGTCTATATGTAAAAGTCTGTTTCCCCCCTTCCTTTTGATTGTGAGCCGCCTTGAGTCCCCCCAGGGAAAAGGGTGGCATACAAATAAACACAAATTCAAATTCAAATTCAAATTCAAATCAAGGATCTCCAGAGTTAAGAAATTCTGCATAGTGTATCAACATATTAATTGCTTAATATTAATTTAATGAAATAATTTCAGCAGGTATTTGAAAAAAATATATAATCAATTTTTGTGGGAAATTGAGGTACTGTATATTCAAACATACTATGAAGGCATATGATCTATTATAGCATTTAGCTAATATTTGTCTTTGTTGTGAAACTTGACTATAGGAGATCCTTTAAAAGTGGTAACATATCTTTTAAAAGAGGTAAAGCTTCCTGGGTCCAATAAAATTTGGCTAGAAAGTCATGGAAATAAGAGCATATTATTTCTGGCCTGTTTACTGAGCCATACTTTCTATTTGAAAAGACTGTACACTTGATAAGACATTTTAGCTTATGTACATAATATGGTACATGATCTACCATAGTTCTTTTTCTCTGGTTCATTTTCAATTCATTTTGAAGGGGTAGATTTTGACTCGCTTCAGTCATAAAGCTTGCTCTTGTTTCTGAATGTTTTTAGAAAGAGCCATTCCATTTCTATGGGAAGAACTGCATCCTTTAGTTCTCCACATCAGAGTCTTATAGAAAGTATTATAGAGATTCTATAGATGAAACTTGAACAAAATTCACAGTTGAGAGTTATAGGCCTTCTAGTAAATATATAGTCAAGAGCTTTGTATAGTAGTTGATTTAGTACTGAAATTTGAGTGCACCTCTTTTGCTTTTACATTAATTACAGCTGGTGCAGCTCTTATGCCAATAGGGGAGTGATGGAAAACCTTTTTGGCACTGAATGCCGAAAAGGGAGTGCACACATGCTCTAATCTGGGCTGTAAACCAGAAGAGGAGGTGGCCAGGGAGCATGTACATGTTGGAAAATGAACTTCCGGTTTCTGGCACGTGCATGTGTGCTGGCCAGCTAGTCTTCCGTTACTGGCACACATCCATGTACGACAATCAGCTGGCCAGCGCGTATGCTCAAGCTGGAAAATGGAAGATCAGCTGTTCCAATTTCTGTCATTGTTGCCCACATGAAGGCCAGCTGATATGCACATGCACGTCAGAAACCCAGAAGAGGAACGAGCGACACCATGTGTGCCAGGAGACATGGCTCCACATGCCACTTTGAGCATGCATGCCATAGGTTCAGCATCACGGCTATAGGATAAAAGTACTGTTTTGATAGATCTTGGAACTAATTAATTTAAATAATCACATTTCAATATTGGTCAGTGACTGATATTTTTATTTTGGTATTGAAAAAAATAATGATTTGGATTCATCAGTGATTTCTTTATTAGCGTCACATTGCAGAAATCTGTTTAAGAAAGCAGTGTCTTTTCATATATTTAGAGCAACATGAATTATAATATCCTTCTGGCTTGGGTAAATAAGTAAGTATATTATTGAATTATGAAACATGGTTAGTAAATATATGATTCTCTGTATTATTAATCCTATGTTTTGATTTATTTACTTTTCCTAAGAGGCATCCAGAGCATAATTTGGAAAAGTAATTATAAAAGTCATGAAAATTTCTTTAAATATTCAGTTCTTCAGTTCCCAGCAGCTTCAGAAAACATAATAATTGGTACAGGATGCTGGCAACTGCATTTCAGCAACATTTACAGGGCCACAGCTTTTTCACTGTTGTTGTTCAATAATACAAAGGCTTGCTGACGCTCAATTGTTTATGCAAGGTATGATAAAAGCAAAACAGAGTTTAGCAATTTCAACAGCAGCAGCCAGAACAGGTGAGGTTAGCAGAAGGATAAGTTATATCATAAATAGTTGAATGACTGACCTACAGAAGTTTCCTATTTACTTGCTTATTCAGGTGATAATGTTAGTATTGAATCTTTTTCTTGATTCAAGGGCATGGAAACTTAATTCAAATCGTTGTAAGCACTCCATATTTAGACATAGCAGCAGATAGGTTTTATGACTCAGGAATGAAAGGGTTATCTTTCATCTAACTGCATTAGCCAGGAGGCATAAAGATAATAATAGCATGGGAGGATGGCAGCTTGCACTCTGGAACAGTTTATGAGGAGGAAGTTTGCAATTACATATTTCTGGGCAAACATTAACCAAGACTGAGGCACAGTTTTGTAGGAAAACAACCAACTGGAACGTCCAGTAATATAGTTATTGAGCTCACTGAAAACTACATTCGGAGTTAAAAAGAAAGGAAAAATATTATAGAGACTAAACAAAGGCAGGCAACAGCTTTCTGGACACTTCTACTATATTCCTTTTGTTTCCCATGGCTTCTTCAGGCAATGTTGGAAATTAAAAGAACTAAAGGCTGGTATCCAAAACAGATCAATCCAATGATTAACTGATCACAGATAGTTCTCAACTTACTACAGTTCATTTAGTGAATGTTCAAAGTTACAATGGCACTGATAAAAGTAGCATGACCATTTTTCACACTGATGACCGTTGCAGCATTTCCATGGTCATGTGATCAAAATTCAGACACTTGGGAAATGACTCACGTTTATGATTTGTAGTGTCCCAGCTTCATATGATCACCTTTTGTGACTTTCTGACAAGAAAAGTCCATGGGAAAACCAGATTCACTTTATAACCATGTTTTAATTTAACAATGCAGTGATTCACTTAACAACTGTGGCAAGAAAGGTCGTAAAATGAAGCAAAATTCACTTAACAAATGTCTCACTTAGCAAAAACAAATTGGGGCTCAATTATGGTTGTAAGTCGAGGACTACCTGTACTATAAATTCATTCAGTTTAACCCATATGTAAACCAAACACTGAGTTGTCTCAGTTAGAAATAAGAAAATATTATCATAAGCATCAGATTTACTTTACTTCAATTACGAATTTTTGTAAAATTATACATACGGAAGTTTTATTTACACAGGATGGTTTCCTCTGAGTCTTACTCCAAGCTTAATCCTCTCAAATATGTCAGTATTTTGGATAATCTCTGAATAAGAGGATGATGGAGTGGAGGGTGGGGGGTAGTGCATCTATCTTGGCTTTACTTGACCTCTTGTCAAGTAGACAAGAGGTCAAAGATTTTGCCATCAATCATAGTATCCTTCTGGATTATATTAAGGATTAGGTTTATAGAAGATTATTTGATAAAGGATTTTGACTATAAGATATATGCATATTATTTGTCAAATTGACAGAAATGCAACACTTCTGATTTAAAAAGTAGTGAAACAAGCAGTAGATAGCACAGTAGATAATGTTTCTGATCAAATGCCTTGCAGTTCAGTTATTGACATTTGTAGCATAGTCAGCAAAAGAGGCTGATAGACCAGAAGCATTTTGTAAAAACCTAACTGGTAAATGGTGTTGAGCTGATTTATTGCAATTAGCAGTTGGATATATTATGCATTCAAGTGGATTATGCAGTCTGACTAGAAATCCCTTAATTAAAGTATTATTAAAGTACATTTCATCTCATAATGTACATTTAACATACTAAAATGCGTAAAGGCTGATTTAAATTTCAAGTGTCTTCCATAGTGATATAAAATTATTGATTTCTGTTCACTATGGAAGTCACTTGAAATTTAAATAGTGTACGATGATTTTCCATGGTGATGTAATGAATTTGAAGAGAAATAAAAATGTGTTTTATCTATTGGTTTTAATCGGTGTACCAAAATGAGATGAAATTAAGTCTTTGTTTTTACCAATGTAATATTTTGCTGTCATTGACCAACAAAATATATTATCCTCTGTTGTGGCGATGGCTGTGGAGGATTCTTTCAGCATACTGATTAGTAATCAGTGGCTAAATGTCATGTATTTGCTGGCCTTCCAGTTATTCCCCCCTGGAAAATAAGAAGCAGTTTAAATATGAAATATATATTTTACAGAACACATAAGCTGTCCCTAAGACTGTTTTAAAAGTAGTGAGATCACATTGTGTGATCAAGAAGTTAACATTATGTTTGGCAAGTTTAAACTTTAAGTAGGATAAGGGCTGACAGTAGTCACTTTTTAAAAGAAAAGCACTGCCAGAAAGTTAATTCTGCTCTCCTATGGTCAGGAACTTAAATGTGAATGTTAGGATAGCTTTCAGAATATACAGTCATTAATTTATCTCTATCAAAGCTGGGTGGATTATTTTTTTGCACAATTAGAGGGTTTTAAATTATACAGCTGTGGGACTAAGAATTAAATTCGATTTTTGCTCTGCCTAGACAATCTGCTAGATTAATGTCACTGTTTTTACATTTCTACAAGTTGCTAGGTGAGTCTGTATATAATCATTAAACACTCCCAGTAGTGCTGTCTAGAGTGTGGAGACCCGTATGATTGTGTCCAGGCTCACTTCTTAAAAATCAAGTTTCTGATAGAACCATTTAGTTCTTAAATTGTTTCATTTCGTTCGTTCGTTTATTGGTTTTGTATGCCGCCCACTCCCGAAGGACTCCAGGCGGCTCACAATGAAACGGGGGAGGGGATATATAAGACAATACAAACAATATTAAAAATACACAACAGTCACAAATGAAGCAGGGCTGGATACTTCATCAGTCCCCAGCCTGCCAGAACAGCCAGGACTTGGTAGCTTTACGGAAGGTCGGGAGGGTAGTAAGGGTCCGGATCTCCACGGGGAGCTCGTTCCAGAGAGCCGGAGCAGCAACAGAGAAGGCTCTCCCCCGGGGGGTCGCCAGCCAACATTGGCTGGCAGATGGAACCCGGAGAATGCCGAGCCTGTGTGATCGAATCCGTCTTTGGGAGGTAATTGGCAGGAGGCGGTCTCTCAGGTACCCAGGTCCGATGCCATACAGGGCTTTATAAGTAATAACTAGCACCTTGAAGCGAGTCCGGAGACCAATGGGCAGCCAGTGCAGCTCGCGGAGGATAGGTGTAACATGGGTGTACCTAGGTGCACCCACAATCGCTTGCGCGGCTGCATTCTGGACTAGCTGAAGTCTTCGAACACTTTTCAAGGGCAGCCCCATGTAGAGTGCATTACAGTAATCCAGTCTTGAGGTACGAGGGCATGAGTGACTATCTGAAGTGCCTCCCGATCCAGGTAGGGTCGCAATTGGTGCACCAGGCGAACCTGGGCAAAGACCCCCCTGGTCACAGCCAACAAATGGTGATCTGAAGTCAGCTGTGGGTCCAGGAGGACTCCCAAATTGTGAACCCTCTCTGAGGGGCGTATAATTTCACCCCCCCAGAATGAGAGATGGAGTAATTAGCCAATCTTTGGGAGGAAACATCAATAGCCATTCAGTCTTGTCGGGATTGAGTGCAAGCTTGTTCATTCCCATCCAGACCCTAACAGCCTCCAGGCACTGGCACATCACTTCTACCGCTTCACTGAGTTGGCACGGGGCGGACAGATACAATTGTGTATCGTCCGCATATTGGTGGTATTTAATCCCGTGCCGCCGTATGATCTCACCCAGCGGCTTCATGTAGATGTTAAATAGGAGGGGAGACAGGACTGAGCCCTGCAGCACCCCATAATTGAGGGGCCCAGGGGTCGACCTCTGCCCTCCGACCAACACTGACTGCGACCTGTCCGAGAGGTAGGAGGAGAACCACAGAAGAACAGTGCCTCCCACTCCCACCTCTCGCAACCGTCGCAGAAGGATACCATGGTCGATGGTATCGAAGGCCGCTGAGAGGTCAAGGAGCACTAGGATAGAGGAGTGACCCCTATCCCTGGCTTGCCAGAGATCATCGATCAGCGTGACCAAAGCAGTTTCCGTGCTGTAGCCAGGCCTGAAACTGGACTGAAAGGAATCCAGATAATCGGTTTCATCCAAGGACCGTCGGAGTTGAGAGGCCACCACTTTCTCGACAACCTTCCCTACAAAGGGGAGGTTGGAGACCGGACGATAGTTACTCAAGATGGCTGGGTCCAGAGACGGTTTCTTCAGGAGGGGTCTCACCACCGCATCCTTTAGGAGGAGCAGGAAGGATCCCTCCCGGAGAGAGGTGTTAATTATCATCTGAATCCAGCCACGTGTCACCTCCCTGCTGGTCGAAACCAGCCAGGAAGGGCACGGGTCCAATATACAAGTGGAGGCGCTCCCCGCTCCCATGGCCTTGTCCACTTTCTCAGGTGCGACAAGTTGAAACTCATTCCATAAACTTCGCTCAAGACCTTCCCCCAGTACCTTGGCTGGTACCGTGCAATTGGAGTCCAGGTCTGTCCGAATTTGAGCGACTTTATCTTTTAAATACTGGACAAATTCCTCAGCTCTACCTTGCAAAGGTTCATCCACTTCCCTCCCTTTCAGGAGGGAGCGGGTTATCCTAAACAAGGCGGCTGGGCGCAATTCAGCGGATGCAATAAGAGCGGCAAAATGCGAACATTTCACTGCCCGTATTGCCACAAGATAGGCTCTGATATAGGCTCTCATCAGTGCTCGGTCTGATTTGGATTTACTGGCCCTCCAGCAGCACTCTAGGCGTCTCTTTTGGTGCTTCATCTCCCGGAGTTCCTCGGTAAACCAAGGGGCTCTCCTGGATCCACTACCTCGGAGAGGCCGCAAAGGCGCAATCCGGTTTATAGCCCCCGTCGCCGCTGTATTCCAAGCAGCGACTAAGGACTCGACCGGACTGTGGACGAGAGTGTCAGGTATCACTCCAAGCACCGTCTGAAACCCCATAGGGTCCATCAGGCATCTGGGGCGGAACCACCTAATCGGTTCCTTCTCCCTACAGTGGGGGATTGGTTTCAGAAAGTCAAGCCTCAGTAGGAAGTGATCAGACCATGACAAGGGCAAGATCTTAATACCCCTCAATTCTAGATCACACCTCCACTGCTCCGAGAGGAATACGAGGTCAAGTGTGTGACCCACTGAGTGAGTCGAACCCCGGATTACTTGGGTCAAATCCATGGCTGTCATGGAAGCCATGAACTCCTGCGCCCCATCAGAGCGTTCACCGAGCGTGGGCAGGTTGAAGTCCCCCAGCACCATAAGCCTGGGGAACTCCACCGCCAGCTCGGCTACTGACTCGAGGAGCGAGGGGAGGGCTGTTGCAATGCTGTTGGGAGGTAGTACGTTAACAGCAGGCCCACTTGACCCCCAAGGTCCAACTTCATCAACAGGGACTCACACCCGACAAGCTCTGGAGCAGGGATCCTACAAGGAACTAAAGACCTTTGGACGATGACAGCCACTCCCCCACCCCTTCTCTGAGGTCACGGCTGATGGAGCACCTGAAATCCCTCTGGGCACATTTCGGTGAGGGGGACTCCTCCCTCCGGGCCCAGCCAGGTTTCAGTAATACATGCCAGGTCTGCTCCCTTGTCTATTATTAGGTCCTGGATGAGGGGAGCTTTATGAACCTGGCATTTAGCAACACCAGCCTGAGACCAGGGCCCTGACAATTCTCACCATCTGGCCCTGGAGTGGAACTAACAGGGCCGGAAGGGGGGATCGCTGTGATGTAGCGGACCTTCCTTTCCCGGTAATGGCCAGCTCTGAAGTTCCCATCGTACCTGCCCCTCCCCATAGTGACCGTAATGCTCTGGCCCACCCCCGCAACTGTAGACCCCATTTCCCCTCTCACGGCCTCTGCTCCTTCCGGCAGGCGATTTAAATCAGACATTCTAGGATGGGAGATAGGCCTGGGCCCCTCTACCACTTCTGCAATCGCACTCAGTGGAGGAGGTACCAGGTTATAATCCCAATCCTAACATACGTACACAATCACTCACCCAGACAGTCCCCACATAAGTTGATTAAAACACAGAAACTACAACAATAATGAAATTAAAAAGTGGGTACAAACATCAAACAGGCACACCATCCACACCACATTCATAAAGTTTATAAAATTTGTGGAGCACTGCGCTAGTGCGATTTAGAAGTGGTGGTATGAAGGAGGGGGGAGAGCTGCTCTGCTCCTCTCCCCTCCTCTAAGTCCCAGAAAGACGCCCAAGGCCAAAGGTCCAAAAGTCGACAGTATACAAGGTGGTTGTAGATGGAGGGGGGCAAGGCGTAAACGCCAGATGTTAGCAAGCAGCAACTTCCCTGTCTCACAAATTCATTAGGGGCAGGAGTTTCTAATTCTTTGGTAAAAACTGTTTGATAAATAGTTGAGGCAGTTAACTTTCCCTATAGTGTAGGAATATTTGACATAATGCAGTGGTGGGTTGCCAATTTTTTTACTGTTGGTACTGTTGGTTAGGGCGTGCTCGCATGTGCAGAAGCACTGCTATTACTGGTGTGCCTGATCCGGGCAGAACGTGGAGCAACCCACCTCTAATACAATGGTTGAACTGTTGACGTAAAAACTAGGAGACTGCAAGTTCTAGTTCTGCCTTAAGTATAAAAATCAGCTGACTGACTTTGGCCAATCACTCTCTCTAAGCTCATCTCACCTCACAGGGTTGTTGTTGTGGGGAAAATAGGAGGAAAAAGTAGTATTGACTTGTATTGACTTGTCTTGACTTACCTAGAAAGTAACAAAGGCAGGACAAAATAAATAAATAAAATGTACAGATGTTCTAAGTCAGTAATGTTTTCAAAATCATATCTACTTTCTTAAGTTGAGAAGCCCACGACTGTCCCATGTCTAAGTGTGAATCCCAACTAAAATAGATCCAGATATCAATTTTCCTCTAGATTGTTTATCTATCCTTTAAATTGGCAGTTGTTAAGATTAACCAGATCCAAAGAGGGCAATCTTTTTAGGACAGTGTTTACCACCAACTCCTTCAAGGCAGAAGGCATCACCCCATTCCCCTTTTGAGTCTGCCATGTGGAGTCTAGAGAATTGGATTTTCTTGTAAGTATTGCCCCTGATCTCACATTAGCCTTTGACAAGTTCTTCCTACCCCACAGCTCCACAAAAGAGTGGTCATTTGTGGTGGTGGGTTGCCAATTTTTTTACTACAAGTTCAGGTGTGCTCCCATGTGTGCTCGTGCACATGCGCAACACTTCTACACATGTGCAGAAGCATCCTGGTGGGTGGGTGGAGCCTCCTGCCACTGCTACTACTGGTTCGCCCGATCTGGGCCAAACTGGGAGCAACCCATCTCTGGTCATCTGAGATAGGAATGGCAAGGGCACATCCATGGATACGGATAGGATAGAAAATTAAGTATGTCTGATACCCTTTTTACCATGGTGTAGGTTCAGATGGGAGTTCCTGCTCACATTTGTTCCAACAACCTATGTTGTTGCTGAGATTTCTCTGTGATCCAAAGAACTCCACAGAATCAGCAGGCAGTGAGAGGCCAGGATGATGAGACTATTGAGCAATCTATTTGAGATGAGGTCAGAACAACATTTTCCTCTTCAAAGTATTCTTTTTAAAGATGTAACCTCTTCAAACTGTCCAATAAAGTGCTATAAGAACGCAACAGAATAGTTAACACTGAATTATTTAATAAGCTTGTGCTTATGTCAAAAGTGAATTGGAAGAAGTGCTTTGGCTTTTGAGTGACTACTCCAACCAACCATCTATTATAAAAAAAGTTGCACCATGAATCAACTGCTTGAAGCAACAGCATCCTTTTATAGGATTGTGGCAAAGAGTTGGAAAACTGTAATGGAGTCTGAGGAATTTCTTTCAAATAATTTCAAAGTGTGCACAACCCTATAATTTAGTTTCCTTTTTTAAAGATTTATTTCTGGACGTGACATGATTAGTAATCTATAGATCACAGAGATCTATAGGAGAATTTAGGAATTGAAAAACTACATTACACCAAGAAGGATCTGAAAGCTATTGATTTTGTTCTTTACATTTTAAGAAAGATATTTGTCAAATATTTTGTTTGTTATACTTTTTTCCTCTTTTGCAAAGATTAATATATGGTACATCTTGATAATGAACATATGGTCTCTGAATAAACTCTGAACTTCAAAAGGATTTAACTTTCCTTTAATTAATTCAGTTCTACAGGTATTGATTCAGATATGCAGCATATATTAAGCAGACATGGTATTCTACTGGTTCCGGTCGGTTTACCTGAACCGGTAGGAGAGATCGCAGGTGTCCCCCACCCCCCACCCTGGATCTATGGCATCCCATTTAGCCCCCCCCCCCCCAAAAGCACAAGTGTCACTCACATTTGTGAACTGGTAAGAAAGATACATGAATTCCACCCCTGATATTCATGTTACCTTGTTTTACTCTCTATGGAGGGGAAAAAAAACATTTTTCTTCTTCTTCAATAAGCACTTATTGAAGTGGGAGAAAAGTGGTGTTATAGTTTTACATATATTAAAAAAAGAACAAAAGTTATTTTGGGGAAATGAAATGAAAATGCTCACACTTACAACTAAGTTTTTCCCATTTGACTATTTTTTTGTGCATTAAACCTGTCCAATCAGAGTCAAAAACCATGGAAACTTTTCAAAGTAAAAAGAAACTTAATAAACAATTATTGAATTGTATCTTAATTTGCTATATTTTTCAAAACATTTCTCCTATCTATAAAAATACTAGTAATATATGCCTCATATAGAGTAACTTGCCAGTACAATAGTTAAAGCGCCTTGAAAGTTTATCGATGTTGTTCACTTGTAATATTTAGCACTGCCATAAAATGCATAAATGCACAAGGTTTATATAATTATCAAAAAATAAGATGTATCAAAATTAAGTACTATTGTATGCATTGCCTTTGGTACCACAGGCTATTTACACTTTGGCTGAGGTACCAAAATAGAAACTATTCTCCAGCAGTCTTCTGCTAAATAAGATTTGTTTTTGGCCGATCTAAAATGTTCTCATGATAGATAAAGATGTTAATATCAGGGGCAATTGTTTGACAATTAGATCTTTGTAGTAAATAGTTTGGTCCAAATCTATTTCTGTTGTACTTGGGAAAAATGTGTAGCTTGTCTGAATAATATAGTATATATATATCCAAATATGCAGCTCAACAAATAATACTTTTTTAATTTTGCTGTCTTGATGAAGGAAACAAATATTACCAGACAATAGAGTCATAAGGAATTAGTTCTAAGGAAAACCAATACTTTCTGCTCAACTCATGTTAAAATCAGTGGGACTTACCATGATCTTGCTGTGGCTAGGTTGTTGTAGTTAAAATGTCACAATGAATCTTTTTTTGAGGATCGGCGGAAGGACGAGGCAGGAGCTAGGACTGAAGAACGAAGAACTCTTTATTCACGGTCAGAAACTATTTACAGGCGATTCAGCACCTTCCCTGCTTGACAGCTATTTATATGGAGTTGTCAAGCAGGGAAAGCCAATAAGCATGCCCCTAGCGGCCCGTGCTTAGCCAAGCCGTGCCTTAGCCAATCAGGGCGTGGCTTGGCTAGTTGCTAGCCACTAGGTCGTAAGTTGAGGACTTTCTGAGTCCTCAACACTCCTTCCCCCCCCAGCGAGAGTGCATGTGCGGTGTTGGCACATGCGTACTCGGCCAAGTAGGCGGGGCGGCGTCAGACCCATCCAGAACATCTTAGTTTGACTGGACTCGTTGGAGGGGTGATTTGTGCTCATAGTAGCTCCTCCCTGAAGGGAGTGGGACCGGTTATGGACAGCATAGAGGCGGCCACCCATTTAGCATCCTCTGAGAAAGAGCAGGCCCAAACCAAATCCCCCACCCTAAAGGAGCAAGGGGGAGCCCCCAGGTTGCATGGCTGCTCCCCTGAATAGAGCGGATGAAGCCTATCCAGGGGGGTTCGCAGGTGCCGACCCATCAGCAGCTCCGTGGGGCTTTTGTTGGTCATTGGGCAGGGGGTGGCATGTTGGCTTAGCAGGTAAGCCGCCACCCTCGCTGGCCAATCGCCCCGTTCCATTCGGCCAAGGGAACGAGCGTACAGTGCACTCCGCCCGGCCATTGCAGGCTGGATGAAAGGGGGCGGTTGGCATGTGCTGGATGCCTTGCAAGGCCAGGAATTCCTGGAATGAAGTGGACCACGACGTCTGGCAAGCTGTGGGTCGCAAACAACCTGCGCAAGGCCCTGATGGTACTCTCAGCCGTGGTGAAGGCCATGAGGACCAGCTCTACCCAACGAGAGTACACGTCCATTACGATCAGGAACACCTGGCCATGGAAAGGTCCGGCAAAGTCAACGTGCAGGCAAGACCACGGTCCTCTCGGAGCCTCCCACTCACGAGAAGGCACCACCGAGGGTGCTGGCCGGGAAAGCTGACAAGGGGAACAGTGGCCCACCCAGGCTGCAATCTCAGCATCCAACTGGGGCCACCAGACATAGCTGTGCACCAACGCCTTCATGTGCGCTATGCCTGGGTGATTCTTATGGAGCTGAGAGAAGACCTGAGGGCACAGAGAAGGGGGAATAATCACCCTGTCTCCCCAAATAAGGCAACCACCATGGATGGCCAATTCCATCTGGCGGACCTTAAAGGGCCTGAAGGCGTTGGGCACCTTTCCAAGTGGCCAACCCCTGAGAACCCAGGAGCACACCTGGGACAAGACGGGATCAGCCAGAGTGTGAGCCGCCACATCCGAGGTGGTGAGTGGGAGATCCAGGGAAGCAATTTACAGAACAGAGAGGGATGGCACCAGGGAGGGGTCGGTGTCAGGCAGGGCGCAGAGGCTAAGGGCATCAGCGTGCCCCAGCTGCTTGCCAGGATGGTACCGCAGCGTGTAAGAATATGCCACCAGGAACTCCATCCAACCGGTCATCCTTGGAGAAAGGATGGGGCGGGGGTTGGCTTGTCACCAGCCAGAAGCCCAAGGAGAGGCTTGTGGTCCATGACAAGAGTAAAATGCCGACCATAGAGGTAATCATGGAATTTCTTAATTCTTAATTCCGGACACTGCAGCCAGAGCCTCCTTGTCGATCTTGCTGTAGTTGCGCTCTGTTGAAGAGAGTGTCCGAGAATAGAAAGCCATGGGGGCCTCCGAGCCATTCGGGAGGACATGGCTCAGGACCGCCCCCAGACTGTAGGGGGAGGCATCACACGCCAGCATCAGTGGCAGCTTGTCATTATACTGGACTAAGACTGCCACTGACGTAAGTATATCTTTGACAGCTGTGAATGCATGCGCTTCACGGCTGTCCCAGCGCCAGGCCTTGGATCGGTCGAGAAACCGATGCAGCGGCTTGACTAGTGAAGCCTTGTGCAGCACAAATGGCGCATAGAAATTCAGAAGCCCCAGGAACGCCTGCAGCTCTGCCTTGGAGGAGGGACTGGGGGCATTCCTGATGGCTGTAACCTTGGAGGGAGTAGGGTGGATCCCTTGGGCGTCAATCATGAAGCCTAAGAACTCCACCATCGGCACAGCAAAGGAACATTTGCTGCACTTTAATTTTAAGCCTGTGCCCCTGAAATGGAGGAGGACCTTCTTGAGAACTTTGATGAGTTCTGAGCGGCTGTTTGCAGCGATCAGAATGTCATCAAAGTACGGAACCACACCAGAGAGCCCATGGAGCAGGCGCTCCATGAGGCTCTGGAAGATCCCTGGGGCCACAGAGATGCGAAATTGGAGGTGGCGACAATGGAAAGCCCCACGATGGGTGACGGTGGTCTGGGCTGCTGCTGCATCGTCACCCACTGGGAGCTGCTGGTAGGCCTGCACCATATCCAGTTTGGCAAAGGTGCAGCCCCGCCCCAAGGAATGGAGCAGGTGTTGCACCACAGGGACTGGATAGGGGTTTGCCTGGAGGCCGAGGTGGATTGTGGACTTGTAGTTGGCACAGATCCTGATGGACCCATCTGCCTTGACAGGGACCACTATTGGGGTCTCCCAGCGAGAGTGGTCGATGGGCTCCAGGATGCCCTGCGCCAACAACTTATCCAATTCTGCATCAACCCTCCGCCTCAAGGCAAAAGGCACCCTGCGAGCCTTCAGCCTAATAGGTGCAACCTGGGGGTTGAGGTTGAGGGAGATGGGGGTCCCCTTATAAGTCCCCAGCTGGCCATCGAAGACGTCTGCAAATTCGGCAAGGACGTCTTCCAAAGTGAGGGCGGAGCCAACCACCCGATGAACCCCCTCGATAGTTAACCCCAGAGCAGGAAACCAATCTAACTCCAACAAGGCAGGCAAAGCATTCTGTACAATTAACACAGGGAGGTAGCCATGGAAATTGCCATAGTCCACCCAGATAGGGAAACAGCCCAGGGTGGGAATTATAGTCCCCTAGTAGTCTCTTAGGGAGGTGTCAGCCGGCGTCAGCTGGTCACGTTGCTGATTTGAGGGCACAACTGGGCGAAGGCAGACCAGGATAGCAGGGAGCGGGAGGAGCCAGAGTCCACTTCCATCCTGCAGGGCTGACCTTCCAGGTGTAGGGCTGTGGAGATTTTCTTTGTGCCAGCCATGGTCTGGCTGACAGACTCCTCAGGGTCTTCAGGCAGGGACACCGCATAGCAATCTTCAGCCCGTTGCTGTGGCCGGCGATCTGGTTGGCGGTGCGGTTGAGGCAGCGGAGTGGCAGGGAGCTTCAGGAAGGAGGGAGCTGGTAGAGAGGTGCGACAGACCTGCACCAGGTGCCCTTCTTGCCACAACGGCAGCAGACAGAGGCCTTAAAGGGGCAAGTGGATTGGCTATGCTTGTCCCCGCAGCCCAAACACATAGAAGCAGCCGGGCCGGCAGGCTGAGGCAGGAGGCACCTTGGGTGGGCATGGAGCAGGTCAACCTGATCATAGTCGGGCTGGACAAGCGGAACAAGCTCGTCTATGAGGCAGGGACGGGCAGAAGGCAGAGGAGGCGGTTGAACCCTCTGCATGTCAGCCGTGGACTGTTCCGAGAACTCAACGGCTCTGGCTTCGTCCACAGCTTGCTGCAGGGTGACCTCCGGTCATGCCAATAGACGGCGTCTGAGGTGAGGGTCCTTTACGT
Source organism: Thamnophis elegans (assembly GCF_009769535.1). NCBI lineage: Eukaryota > Metazoa > Chordata > Lepidosauria > Squamata > Natricidae > Thamnophis > Thamnophis elegans. Next base: position 41,446,308 of record NC_045549.1, on the reverse strand, counting down.
CACAGACAAATTTCTCCACCAGGTTATCGTCCAGGTCCGCAAATTCGCACTGGATTGCCGCCATGCGCAGACTGTAGGAATTGACTGACAGATTCTGCCGGGTTCTGCACGCATTGGCAAAATGCGTAGCGGCGGGTGATCTGTGAGGGGGTAGGAGTATAATGGTTTTTCAGTTTGGTCATTAATGTCTCCCAGCTTAACTGGTAGACCGGCTGAGGAGAGGCCAGGGCTCTAGCAGAGGCGAACATCGCCAGACCACAGCAGCTGAGGAAAAAGCTGCACTTCTCCTCAGGCGACAGGTTGTGGGTTTTTTTAGTCAATTAAGTAGCACTCAAAGCGCTCCAGGAACCCAGCCCATGACTCGCCGAAGGTTCCAAACGGAGCAAATGGAGGCAGGGCTGCCATCTCGAGTTCGTGAGGCGTGAACGAAGAGGGAGGGAAAAAACTAGACTGAAGTTTCGCAGACTTCACGGCCTCGCGGATGACAGTCTTCTAGCTCGTCCTAGGTAACCGATCAATGGAATTGCCGTGATCCCATCCTCGTCGCCAGTTTTGAGGATCGGCGGAAGGATGAGCCAGGAGCCAGGACTGAAGAATGAAGAACTCTTTATTCACGGTCAGAAACTATTTACAGGCAATTCAGCACCTTCCCTGCTTGACAGCTATTTATATGGAGCTGTCAAGCAGGGAAAGCCAATAAGCATGCCCCTAGCGGCCCGTGCTTAGCCAAGCCGTGCCTTAGCCAATCAGGGCGTGGCTTGGCTAGTTGCTAGTCGCTAGGTCGTAAGTCGAGGACTTTCTGAGTCCTGAACATCTTTGGCACATATTTTTGATTTGTGTAAATTTACTATATTAATTTGAGTTCCTTGGATCGTGTCCCTCCTTATGGAGCAAAGGAAAATGCACTGTAGAAATGTTCATGTTCCCCTTCCTGGCACTTAATGTTGCTTGCCAAATTTCTGCCAGACATTTTAAAAACAATTGCCTTGAGTGCTATGGAGGACATGCTTAGAAACACAAAAGATTTGTCACATTTCATTCCAGTGAAATGTGACAAATCTTACTTGAAAATCAAGATAATCTAGGGAAAAATTGGATCAGAAGTAACTCTACATGCAGAATTGACACTTGAAATTCATATTACTTGAAAAAAAAATTGAGCTTCTTTTGGTTTTTCAAGGCAAAAACTACAAGCATGAAACCATTGCTATGTCACTGGAACCTGAGGAGAATAACTGATTCTCCTTCTTTCTTTCCCTATGTTAACTGTATCACAGGCTTGAAGCCAGACCTTATTTCTGAGCAAAGGAAAAAGAGACCTTTTTTGTTGCTGTTTTACCCATAGTGTTACCACTCATGGTTGTCATGGTAGCCAGTGTCCATTCTTTCAGTATAAATTACTGGATCTCCGGAAGGAATTACTGTACTGTTGGTCTGCTATTTTAAGAACCCCCATTATGTGATCCAAACTCTTAAAAGTTTTGTTTTGTTATTTATTGATCAGAAGGGAAACCAAAATGAATTGTTCCCAATTTAGGAGGACGCAGATGATTTTAACATTTGTTTTGGGACAGCTGCATAGCAACAATATTTCTACAGGAAGAACAAATATACATTACAATCATCAGCAACATTTGTATGCCTGTTAAAAATGAAAACTGAATTCTAAGTGGAAGAAGTTGAAACATCATAAAAAGTACTAAAAGCATTAGTAGTTTTGCAGATAAGTTTGGGGATATAATACTTTTCTGTTTTCCTTTGACCAAGCACTCCACGGAATTAAAATAGTTGTATTTTATTTCCATAAACTGTATCTCATTATATCTCCAGGTATTACTGAACCTTGCAGCATCTTTTATTATTGTCCCTGCTAGCTGACATTGCTGAGAATTGTAGTTCATCAATATGTGAGGAAGTGTGCAGATTCTATATCCCTAGGCCAGAGTTTTCTTACTGTAACAGTTTTAGAATTCTAACAGTTTTAGAATCTCCTTGTACAGGAAAAGACTAATGTTGGTAAGAAGAGTTGCAGTTATTGTTCTTAAATCCACTTAAAAAAGCAAAATTCAAAGACCTGATTTGGACCCAAATAACTTCACTGGCATCATCCCCAAACCCCATAACTTTAACCTTAGACTGTCTACTGTTGACTTCACCCCATTCCTAAGTGGTCTGTAAGGGGAGTGCATAAGTGCACCAACCTACCATCCCTGACCTACTGTCCCCACTTATTCGTATCCATTTCCTATATTCATAATCATATTTATACTTATATCTGTTATCTCATACATGCTTGACAAAATAAATAAAATTAAAATTAGTTCACACCCACAGTCCATTTTAAGTATTTTCTTCACAATCTAGAAGGTGTAAAGAGAACATGATTTCAATATTTGTCTGAAGTCAGACTTCAGGAAATGGATGTGAGTACCTTATGGAGTATAAAATTCTATTAAAGGCAATCAGTCCATCTGGGCATTCCAGTGACAGGCCTTGTGTTAGGCCTGGTACTCTCAGACAATTTTTTGTTCAAAGAAAAATCTGACATTATCCAAAGCATTATGAAGTCAATGTAGTTTGAAACTTTACTAGTGACTCAAAAGTGTTCTATAACATTCCTAACATGACCCGTAGGAATTATGCCTCTTGACTGTTGGCCCCTCTTGCCTGTGGGTCAGATGATTGAAAGGCTGAAGGAGTCATCTTAGTTATAAGGAAAGTGGGATAAGTGAAAATGCTTAAATGCCGTTATTTTCCCTATTTCTGAGTTTTGGAATAGCATAGTCTGCCATATGGAATATTCTCCACCTGGAGATGACAAAAGGTCCCCACTGTCTGGTCTTCCATGAACAAAAAAGGTGGCCACTCTAAACTTATAAGAAACATGCAGGCCATTGGGTTTTTTCATGCATGCTGATCCCTTTTGAAAAATAGTGTTTTGCTATTGTAGAAAGCACCCTCCCCTCCCCTAGAAGAATGAGTTAAAATGTGGCTTTGCAGCCACTCATGAGAAGTTCAGAGGAAGACAAAGCCATAGTGTTGGATGGCGCCCTGACAGTCTCCTGTTGCCTTTACTAATTTCTAACATATTTTAATCATCCTTGCCTCCTATTAAATTCTAATTTTTCTAATTTTTAATTGTTATATGTTGTTACAATATTTTAACATTGTATTTACACTGCCCAGTGTCCGTCTGCCCTCCCCCCCCGGGAAATGAGCAGTTCAAAAAAAATTTGAACAGTAACTAGCTAACTAACCCACTAACTAACTAACTAGTCAGTAGTAGCACTACTGACAAAACTACTACTTTCATCTTGATCTCCCATTTCCATTTTTTCCAAGCAGGGATAAACTTTCGGGATAAACTTTCGACATTATTTTCTTCATAATTTCTCCCGTTCCCCTTAGGACTGGAAGTTTTGGAATTGTAAACTGAATCCCTTAATTTTGGCATTACTATTTGAAGTAATATGCATCTGAATGTAAAGCATACTTTGTGTATTACATGATGAAGACATCTGCTATGTATGTGCTATTTGGAATATGCTGCATGGGGAAAACAATATGATCACAATTACAGTGAAGATCTGTGGAAGGTAATAAAGGCTTAGCTCACGGTAACTGTGTCTCAGATCTGCAGCTTAAAAAATCATTTTCTCTTATTCTTCCTTTTGCACTTGCTTTTAAATTTGTCCTTGGCCATAGGCGAAAACTCCAGTCGCAGCAAGTTTATTTGATGTTGGATTTTGGGAAATGTAACTTTGGCTTATAGTACAAATATTTTTTAAGGGAACACTTTTTAATGTTACAATAAATATGCACATTCTGGTTAAAGCTGTTAGTCACTTCTGGATGGCCAATAATAACACTATATCCACTTCTTTTTTAATGCGAAATTCCTGAGTTTACATCAAAGTAGTATATCAGGGATTTTTCCTTCTTGGATTATTGTGAATTAATAGTTTTTCCTTCTAGACAGCCAAACAGTTAAAAATTATCAGCTTGACTGATTTATGCCATTGCTCATCATAATCTGATATTTAAACATAACTTATATGAGTTTGAGAAGAAAATAAACTTTACAGAAGATTTATAAATAAATCTTTATAACATATGCTTGCCATCCCTTTCTTTCAGCATCCTAAATAAAAATAATATTGCTTATAGTAAACAAATACTATAATACTTTCCCAGGGTAGAAAGATAACCTGTGAACTCTGATTTGTCCAGAGGTGAGGCACCTGCAGTTTCCAATGAATTTGGACACTGTGAAAAGTGCTGAAGGATACTATGACTTGTTGCTTAGCAATTTTTGAAACCCTATAAATTCCCTAGCAGAAACTGTGAAACTGTGAGAATTGTAATGTAGGTAAAAATGGTGAGGTGTTTAGCTTAAACTCATTGTGCATTTATCGAATTACAACACTTTGCATGGATTTATGGCAGAAAGTTACCATCTCTTCTCTTGATGCTTTGTATTGTAAGACATCCTCAGCTGACACTCTCCAGATTTGTTGGAATTGCAATTTTCAGAATGTGCTGCTGAAAGTTGGGAATTCTAGCATATACAGTCCCAATGCATTTGTAGCAGGCCAAACTGTGTTACATAAAACCATGGAATCCACATTAACTAAATGGCAATTATGTTATGTTTATCTACCCTACAAAGCACATCTTATTCTTCAAAGTATTAAGGACATAATGTTTGTGATTTGCTAATGTCATATTGAAAGATATAGTGTTAAGCACTTCAGAAGAATATTTATTAAAGAATATGAGCATAAGAAGTTTCCATACACTGAATCCTGCCAATGAGTTATTTAGTTTGGTATTACTTATAAGACAATAATGGTCTATGATTTGAGTCAGCAGATTTTTCCAATCATACAGGGAGGTTGCCAAAATTGAACTCAAGACCATTTTCAGACAAAGTGCCGTATTGTTTGGAGTATAAGACACACCTTTTTCCCTTAAAAAAGAGGCTGAAAATCTGGGTGCGTCTTATACACTGAATACAGAATTTTTTGCCTCCTGAAACCCCGCCCCTTCACCAAAATGGCCGTGCATAGCCTTTAGGAGGCCTTCAGAGTGCTCCTAGGGGCTGGGGAGGGCAGAAATGAGTGGAGAACAGACTATTTTTTGCTCAACCTTGACCCCCAGCCCCCAGGAGCACTCTATAAGCCTCCTAAAGGCTATGTATGTCCCCCTTTTTTGACAAAAAGCGGGCCCATTTTCACGAAAAATGGGCCATTTTTTGCTCGTTTTTGGGAGACCTACACCCTAAGAGCACTATACAAGTCTCCTAAGGGCAGGGGTGGGTTTCGACCGGTTCGCACCGGTCCCTGCGATCCGGTTGGTCGCCGAACCTGGAAGTAAGTAACTTCCGGGAATGGCGAAGCCCCCCCCCACGCCCGCGCGCACCCGCACACCCGCGCCCGCTCCTTACCCGGTTTTTACGAATTCTGCGCTTTCCACGCATGCGCAGAACGCATACAGCACCTGCGCGATCCTCCAGGAGCAGCTGGAGCATCGCGCAGACACTAGTACGCATGCGCATGCCACGTGCGTGCACGCACGCACAGCGTGCGTGCGCGAGGACGCCGCATGCGTGCGCGAGGATGCCGCCGGCCTCGTTCCAACCGATCCGGTTGGAACGGGGCGAGAAACCCACCCCTGCCTAAAGGCCATTCATGCCCTTTTGTGACAAAAAGGGACCAATGTTTGTGCAAAACAGGCAGTTTTTGGTAGGTCTTCAAAATCTTGGTGCATCTTATACTCCCGGGTGTCTTATACTCCAAAAAATACGGTAAATGCCTTATTACTGTTGTAAATCAGGTGAAATGAGACACTATAAAATAACTACCAGTATTTAGCTTAATTTGTGATTCTGTGACTCCAGACCAGGTTCATTAGGGACATCGTCAGACTTGCAACAAGATGTTGCCTTTAGTTATCTAGCACAGAACTCTAGATAAAAGAGGAAAAGAATATCAATTAAATGTCCTATTGTAAGAATCCCATCCACATTTGTTGTATATAACTTTAAGCCATATACAGTAAATTCATCTGTGTAGCCTAGGCATGCCATCTCTTGTATAAATTTACCCGGGGGATACATTGGCAGCAATATTGTCATAAAATTGAACATTTCTGTCCATGTTTGCGTTCAGGTCCAATTGTGTGAAATTCCGATGGCATGGGATGAAACTGAATTGTTTTCAAAGCACTGTTATCTTTTTTAGAAGGAAAGCAACTGCAGGATGCTTCAAAGCAAAACTAGAATTATCCTTGACTTTGTCCTGTCAAATGTTAAATAAAACAGGAAGCATGGAGGGTTTCTCTTTCTTATTTTTGGCAAACACTTTCCTTCCTTCCTATACAGTGGAAATGGGTAATAAATAGCAGGCTATCTTGTGACATCCTACCAGGCCTCCATGCTATCGGTATTGGCAAGAGTATGGCTCTCCTTTTCTTCCTCCCTGTTTTAGAGTGTTGTTCTTTCCTAGGCTGGAGAGAAGGTCTGTCATTATTAGGGAGAGTCAAACCACAGAGGCTGGATTCTGCTGATCTCCTGTAGCTCTGCCAAATAGGGGGAAGCCATAACCATATTATTCACACCACTAGTGGTTTTTCTCTGAAAATGAGACTTCCTTTAACTTACAGCACATGCACTCACATGCATGCATGTACACAAAATGCAGAATTGTGTTTAAGTACTATTCATTCATAACACAACCAAATCTTCCACTAGGCAAATTCAACTCTGAGGTGTAATAGTGTTGATCATTGAACTGCAAGAAAGAGCTCCAGCAATAACAGAAGAAAAATCCTTTACTTTTTTCTCCTGATAAATATTTTGTAGAAGCCATAGGCTGAATTCTAGTCAGTTAAAAAAAACCTTTCTATGGAGTTTTGCATTGCTTATGAAATATAGGGGAAACATTTTCAGAATATGGATAGGCAATTTGTTGTTATTGAGAAGACCATTTATATTGACAATCACTTGCCAATTGATGGATGGGGCAAAAGGAAGTCTTCTTAGAGCCAACATCAAAAGTGTATGGGGCCTTTTATTCTTTCTTCCTTCTCTGTTTTCTTTCTCCAGCATCCTTTCACCTTCTCTTTCTTTGAAGCCTCTTTTTCCTATAGCAATATGTAGGACAATAAACAGATGCCTCCATCTGAATTTATTCTTTGATGAGGGCTTTAAAATCAAAATTGGTCATTCTTGCTTTGGTTTTGCATCAGGCACTGGTCTTTTTCTTGTTATAGCCTGAAATTCTTTTCCTTATTCTCAAGGACTTCTTCTTGCATTTCTGCAGCCAAAGTTCCTTTCTTTGTTGTAAATATCATGGATATGAGCTCTACTACCTATTGCAGAAATATTTTTCTTCTCTGTCCTTGCTTTGCTTGTAGGCTAGACTTGGTTTGCTGCTTAGTCACCTACAGGTATGCCCTGAGATGATGTGGATGATCCTTCGCTATCAGGGTCAGCTATATCTTAGTTGGCTCTAGAACTTGTCTCTTGGAAGCCCAGGAATACCTGTCACCATAGTGAGACAACAAAGTAGGACTCGGGAGAAGTGTGTTGAGAAGATTTGTTCCAAATCAACTGGTAAGACTTAAAAACATTCATTGATTACTATCCAAATAACCTCTTCATATAGCTTACTCAAATTTAAGGTAATTGTTTTGAAAATACAATTTATTACAATAAATTAGCCCTTAGCCCTATATACTGCTTCATAGTGCTTTTACAGCCTTCTCTAAATGGTTTTACAGAGTCAGCCTCTTGCCCCCAACAATCTGGGTCCTCAGAAGGATGGAAGACTGAGTCAACCTTGAGCTGGTGAGATTTGAACTGCTGAATTGCACTTAGCAGTCAATTGAAGTAGCCTGCAATGCTACACTCTAACCACTCGGCTCTAATGAAAGTTAGAGTTAAATAATGAAAAATGATGGTCATTTTGTATAAATAAATAAAACCATACATTGACTTAAATTCTATCTTTGACACTGCACTCTTTTCGAGTGACTGACTGCCTCTTTCAGCCATTTCATTCAAGACAATCTGCTATTACTTTGGCTGATGTGACTATAGATGTGAACTATAGATGCTGCACTTGTGGGTGAAAATATGTAACAACAACAAACTGAGGTTTTAATGATCATTTCTCCATTCCAATCCTGCATGTAGTTACTTGTTATGTTGCTACTTGCAGATTCTCTGTGAGGCATTGCTTCTATATCATCTTTGCTTTGTTAAATATTTGCTTACCTCAGACCTTTGCAGTGTTATTTCTGCTAGGATTATTTTATTCTCTTTAATCTGGTTCAAAGGCTTTGCAACAATAGTTCTGAATTCTGAGTCTCTGTGCGCATGCCCAAGATGGTGTCCTGTTGTGTTTGAGGAGAGCTTTAGGGAGATGATTGTCCTTCTCAGGGGCTTGCAGGGGTACCCTATTCCATCGTTGGTTCCAGGTCTAGCTATGAGAACTTCCTGGGACCTCGGGGATACCCTTGAGCTGCGATTTACTGCTTCGTAGCCAGAACATCGTGAGTGAAAGGGGGCGGCTGGCGGTGAGAGGAGAATGAAGAGCATCAGTGGCTGCCGATGTGGGTGCGGTCAGCGGTGGCAGTGGGTTGCCCGGCTTGGGATCTCTGCAGCCAGCGTGGATGGGCTCAGCACCAGCTTCCTGCTACCCCCTTGAACACAGCTGGTGTGAGTGTGGTCATCGGAACGCCCAGCTTGGGGTCTCTGAAGCCGGTGTGAGTGTGCCCAGCATCAGCCTCCTGCTACCCCCCTTGAACACTGTCGGCTCCCCCCCCCCTCCGTGGACATGTCATCTCCTCGTTCCATCTCCCCGTGATGTCATCCCATTTGGTTGATGCCACACTCTCCTCTATGCTATACTGCAACAGAACTTTATTCCCTTCGGGAACTCCCCCTTTCCTGGGAATGGCCTTCTTGCCTATCAAGACGCTTCCTTAATGATGGATCTTGGAATCCCGAGAGGTGGCATGCGAAGAAGAGACTTCTTAGGGGTTTTTTACAGGGGTTTTTAAATCAAATTTTAAGGGGAGGGCGGGGGGGATTGATATGGATTGCTCAGACAGGCTTGGGGGGGAGTCTGCCAGGGCACAGGCCAGAGCTAACTAATGGGCATGGGTTGGGAGTGCTGGGAAGGGTTGGGATTCCGGGGGAGACATTAAGCCATTCCATTGGGGGGTTCACCATCTCTACTGTTTGTGGGAGAGGCAGATATGGTGTGGGCCGAGGGCCAAATTATGTTCAGGGGACGCGGGTCCGCTGTTTAAGAGCGATCGCGCGTTCCGACCCTCATCACCCTTCTCACACCTCTGGGTGCTCGGGATTACAGGACTCTGGTCTCTGGCTTAACACCAGGTCCATGGCTCCCCTCATTTATGACCTCATACAAGAGGGTAGAGCAGACCTGGTGTGCATTATGAAGACCTGGTTGGGCCATGAGGGCGGTGTTCCCCTTAGTGAATTATGCCCACCAGGCTTCCGGGCGTTTCAACAGCCGAGAGCCCAGGGCAGGGGTGGCGGGGTGGCAGTGGTTATTAGGGAAAGTCTCAGACCTCAGGAGGTCACTGTGCCTCAGATAGGTGAGTGTGAGTCCCTTTTTGTGAAATGGGGCCTTGGAGTTCAGGTGGGCCTTTTTGTTTCGGACCTGTCTCCCTGCTATGTTTCATCGGCCCTGCCGGAGCTGCTAGATGTGTTAGCTGGATTGGCAGTTGATTTCCCCAGGCTTATGATCCTGGGGGATTTCAATCTGCCTTCCATTGGCGAGACATCTGATTCAGCTCGGGAGTTCATGGCTTCCATGACAGTTATGGACCTAACTCAGTTAATTCAAGACCCCACCCATAATGGGGGACACACGCTCAACCTGATTTTTGTTTCTGGGCAGTGGATGAATGATCTAGATTTAGGGGATATTTCTATCCAACCCTTGTCATGGTCGGATCATTTCCTCATTAGGCTTGACTTCCATACTGCTACCCCTCACCGCAGGGAGGCGGAACCGACTAGATGGTTCCACCCCAGGCGCCTGATGGACTCTGAAAGGTTCCTGATGGAGTTTGGGACTTTTCCTGAATCCCTTGCTCACAACTCGACCGAAGCCCTAGTGGAAGCCAGGGATAGGGCGGCCACTGGGGCTTTGGATCGTGTTGTGCCTTTGCGGCCTCTGATCCGGTGTTGATCCCGGGTAGCTCCCTGATTTACTGAGGAGCTCCGGGAGATGAAACACTGGAAAAGACACCTAGAGAGTGGTTGGAAGACCAGCCGGTCCAAATCTGATCGAACACTAGTAAGAATTCATATTAAATCCTACTTAGTGGCGATAAAAGCGGCAAAATGGCAACATTTTTCCGCTCTTATCACATCCACAGATAACTACCCAGCTGCCCTGTTTAGGGTGACCCACTCCTTACTTAACCAAGGAGCTGGGAAAAACCCCTTGCAGGGTAGGGCTGGGAGAGATCATTCGGAGGCACGGGATTAAGTACCACCAATATGCGGATGATACACAGCTGTATCTGTCCGCCCCGTGCCAACTCAATGAAGCAGTGGACATGATGAACCGGGGCCTTGAGACTGTTAAAGACTGGATGAGAGCTAACAAACTGGTGCTCAACCCGGAAAAGACCGAGTGGCTGTTGTGTTTTCCTCCCAAAAATTCGGCTAACGTTCCATCAATCAGGCTGGGGGGGCAAAATTTATACCCCTCAGACAGGGTCCGCAACTTGGGAGTCCTCCTGGATCCACAGCTGAGTTTTGACCACCATTTGTCGGCTGTGACCAGGGGGGCATTTGCCCAGGTTCGCCTGGTGCGCCAGTTGCGGCCCTACCTGAACCGGGAGGCTCTCACAACAGTCACTCGAGCCCTTGTGATCTCTAGGCTGGAATACTGCAATGTGCTCTACATGGGGCTGCCCTTGAAGAGCATCCGGCGACTTCAGCTAGTCCAGAACGTGGCCGCGCGAGTGATCATGGGCGCACCACGGTTCGCCCATATAACACCGATCCTCCGTGAGCTGCGCTGGCTACCTGTTGATCGTCGGGTGCACTTCAAGGTCTTACTTACCACCTATAAAGCGCTCCATGGTAGTGGATCTGGCTATCTGAGAGACCGCCTCCTGCCAATTACCTCCCTGCGTCCCATCAGATCGCACAGGGTAGGCCTCCTCCGAATTCCATCCGCCAGTCAGTGCCGACTGGCGACTACGCGGAGGAGAGCCTTCTCAGTTGCAGCTCCGACGCTATGGAACAACCTCCCTGTGGAGATCCGTACCCTCACCACAGTCCAGGCCTTCCGCACAGCCCTCAAGATCTGGCTATCCCGTCAGGCCTGGGGATAGGATTTATTCTCACCCCGCCCGAATGTTGAGTGAATGTTGTGTTTTTATGGTTAATTTTTTTTTTTATTCACATTTTTTTTTCTTTTAAGTCTTGTCTTGCACTCCCTTCCCCCCATTGTTGTAAGCCGCCCTGAGTCCCCTCAGGGAAAAGGGCGGCATATAAATGCTCATTAAAATCTAAAATCTAAAAAAATCTAAAATTTGTTCAGTATCTGCAGGATAAAATCGTTCAGATCCGGACAGGCTTGGACTCTGACTGGGTAGATTCAGGTGAGTCGATGGGGATGAATCTTGTGGAGACTATCTGGAATGAGTTTGATCCTGTGACCCCTGAGTGTATGGACAGGATTATGGGGAGACTCAGTGCTGCCACTTGTGTGCTGGACCCGTGTCCCTCTTGGTTAGTCTCAGCTTCCCGGGAGGTGACACGAGGCTGGCTCCAGGCGATTACCAATGCTTCGTTGAGAGAGGGGTTCTTTCCCACCGCCTTGAAGGAGGCGGTGGTGAGGCCCCTCCTTAAGAAGCCTTCCCTGGACCCAGCTTCTTTAGCCAACTATCGTCTGGTCTCCAACCTTCGCTTTGTAGTGAAGGTTGTTGAGAATGCAGTAGCACGTCAGCTTCCCCAGTCCCTGGATGAAGCTGTCTACCTGGATCTGGTTCATGTGGGTTTCAGGCCCGGATACAGCACGGAGACGGCATTGGTCGCGTTGATTTTGGGAATTTATGCTCCCAATCAACAGCAAGATAGATTCTATAGAAATCTTCATGCTAAATTAGTACACTGGGACTATAGTTCCTGTATACTATTGGGTGACTGGAATGGAGTGATAGACACTAAGAGAGATAAGAAGATTTCCCGCCTAAATACTAAGATGTGAGCAAAGTTACCCAAACCTTTCTTTGACATTATGGATGACTTTGAATTGAGAGATATTTGGCGAGAAAGAAATGCAGAGGAATATGACTTCACTTTCTTCTCGTACAGGCATCAATCCCTTTCAAGGATTGATTTTATTCTAACCACTAATGATTTGCTTTCTAGGGTCAAGAAAACAAAGATTGCGGCTAGGGTCCTTTCGGACCATAACCCAGTTTGGATGGAGTTGGGAAGGGTAGTGCAGGCAAGAAGGTCTTGGAGATTGAATGAAAACTTATTTAGATATGAAAAGTATATTAATGATTGTAAAAAATTACTATCTGAATATTTTGTTTTGAATATGAATAAGGGTACATCTATGGAATTTGTATGGGATGCAAGCAAAGCGTATATGAGAGGAGTTCTGATGAATATAAATAAAACACATAGAAATAAACAAGGGTTAAAACGAACAGAACTGGAAGAGGAAATTAAGAGAAAAGAGCTGGAGTTAACAATGAACCCAGATGATACAAAGGTTAAGGAAGCTATTAACATATTAAAATCTCAATTTGACATGTTGATCTCTGACCAGGTAGCCACTAATTTATTATATGCAAAACATAATACTTTTTGTAATGCAAACAAACCTGGCAGATGGTTAGCTTATCAGATTAGGAAAAAAAGGAAAACTCGAAATATATCTAAACTGATTTACAGAGGGAAGGAGGTGTTTCAACAGGAAGAGATTCAAAAGGCTTTTCGGGAATTTTTTACAGAACTGTATAAAGGGGATAAAATTAATGGTTTAGACATAGACAAATATTTAGACAAAGAGAAAATACCTTCAGTTAGAGAAGAGCACAGGCAAAAATTGAATCAACCAATAACCTCAGGGGAAATCTTGCAGGTAATTAAGCAATTAAAGTCAGGGAAAGCACCAGGTACAGATGGCTTGACATCAGTTTACTATAAAAACTTACAGTTAGAAATGGTAGAACCTCTTAGAGAATTATTTAATATGATTCAAATGGAAGGTAAAGTGCCTCCATCTTGGAAGACAGCGTTTATATCTTTGATACCCAAAGAAGATCAAGATACTACTCAACCCAAAAATTATAGACCTATTTCATTACTGAATGTAGATTATAAAATTTTTACTAAAATATTAGCAAATAGGTTAATGTTGGTTATTCAACAATTGATACACACGGACCAAACAGGCTTTATACAGGGGAGACAGATGAAAAGTAATGTCAGATTAATTATTAATGCATTAGAATATTTGGGAAAGAACAACCAGATCCCTGCTGCGTTTATATTTTTGGATGCTGAGAAGGCCTTTGATTGAGTTAACTGGCAATTTCTGCTGAAGATATTGCAAAAAATGCAGATAGGAGATAATTTTTTACAGTCAATTAAAGCAATATACCAACAGCAAACAGCACAAATCATAGTCAATGGAAGTTTAACAGACTCTTTTCAAATTGGCTGTCCTTTGTCCCCATTATTGTTTATTATAACTTTGGAAGTATTGTTGAATAAAATACGGGGCTTGGATGGTTTAAAAGGGATCAAGATTAGGCAGCAAGAATATAGAGTCTGCGCTTTTGCGGATGATTTGGTCATAATATTGGAACAACCGCAGGAATCCAGTATGGTTTTAATGAATACAATTAATCAATATGGTCAAGTGTCTGGCTTTAAAATAAATTTAGGAAAAAACAAAATATTAGCTATAAATATGAATATTAAACAAAAGGAAGAATTAGGAGTGATGCTAGGATGTGAGGTAGTTAAAAAAGTCAAATATCTTGGGGTTAACATTTTAACTTCAAATGGGAAATTATATAAGCATAATTATGAACCACTTTGGCATAGTATACAGACGGAGATGAAAAAATGGGAGAAATTGCACTTATCTTTGCTGGGTAGGATAGCGGCAATGAAAATGAACATTTTACCAAAATTTTTATTTCTTTTCCAAATGTTACCTATACTTAAAAAAGATGCGAACCTTTTAGAATGGCAGAAGGGTATCAACAAATTTGTATGGGCAGGAAAGAAGCCGAGGGTAAAGATGAAAATAATGCAAGATGTATGTGAGAGAGGAGGATTGAAACTACCTAATTTAAAACTATATTATGATGCAGTGGCATTATCTGTAATTAGTGATTGGACTCATTTAACCAATGATAGAATATTGAACATTGAGGGACACGATCTGGTATTTGGCTGGCATGCTTACCTGTTATTCAACAAAAAATTGGATAAGAATTTTAAAAGTCATATTTTAAGAAATGCTTTACTGCGGGTTTGGAAGAAATACCAATATAAATTAAATGACAAAATACCCATGTGAGCAATTCCTAGACACGCAATTGAAAATATGAATATAGCACAAAAACAGGACAGAATTACTTACAGACAGCTTCTTACCTCGGAAAGGGGGTGTCAGCTCCTCTTCATTTACTAATTAGGAAAGAAGGGTCATAAATTTCAGTTTTCCCCGTTTCTCAGTTAGGGGATCATCAAATCGTCACTTGAACGCAGTCATAAACGCCTCAAAATTCCTCAGGAGGGGGGAATTGCTTTGGTGCAGACCCATCATCCAGTCCGCGGCTTCCTCCTCCAAAGCCAGTAACACCATACGAACTCTCATGGCATCCGATTCTAAATCGGGTCCATAAATTTCCATGAAGTTATAAACTTGCATAATGAAGAGGCCCAGCTTCTTGGGATTTCCGTCAAATCTTACAGTTAAGGGAGGGACTTTAGCCATTCTGCGCCTTCTGGGGGGGGAACCCCTGGTCTGGCAGCCCCCCTGGCTGGGGGGGGTGAAGCTGTCTCTAGGTTAGCTTGCTCCCATTCCCCCTCGGCCTCTTCACCCTCCCCGAATCTTTGCCCAGAGTACCTTTGTTCCAAGTCCTCCGGCTGAATTCTTTCTCGGGGCCTTCGCTCGGCCCCCGCTTCAAACGGCCTCTCCTGATGTTTTCTTCTGGTAACTCCAGCATCCCAGCTGGCACCCTCTTCCTTTTGTCCCACGGACAAGGACCAACGAGGGGGGGATCGCAGGGCCCGCTATTTCCAGCTCAGCCATCCTGTCAGGTAATGGTGGATCAGCAGTCTCCTCTTCAATTTCTTCATTGCTTGCGTGCAAAGACATTTTCTCCATTTCTCCTTGTAGTTTCACTCCCCACGGTAGATTGGATTCTCCTGGTGGGGTGTTAGTGAGATTTCGCTTACTGTCAGCTCCTCTTCATTTACTAATTAGGAAAGAATGACCACGAGTCTCCATGTGTGGAAATCAAGTGTACTTTTACTAATTAAAAATGATTAAAGACATAGCGAAGCGAAATCTGAACATTTAGGCGCGAAAGCGATTGATATATAGAATAGCCCATTCCCCACCCCTTGGCATCACAGTTAGAGGCCAATCATAATTCTCCCAAGTGTCAGGTGCGAGATAACTTCAAAAGGCATCACAAAGATGGAATGTCGACGCCGTTAATCCTGGCGGGAAACTCCCACGCATGCGTAGTCCGATCAGTCGGTGAACTTCGGAACCTTCCTCCAGCACAAAGAGTAACCCCACCCAAATACCATGCCCTCCTCCCCGTTTCATGGCAGCCAAAGCAACAGCAAAGCAGAGGCTGACAGGGGGGTATTACAATTAAAATCTTTAGAGGTATTAAAAGAGGAGAAGGTAGTTCAAACATGGTTCCAGTATGGGCAATTACAGGCTAGGTGGAAAATAGATCAAAAAATTGGTTTTATCCAAGTTGAGGATAACTTGTTTAAACAAATAAGAGATCAAAGCTTAATGCATATAAAGAGGATATATAATGTATTAATACAGATGGATTCAGAAACAGAATTAGTTAAAGATTGTATGATAAAATGGGCTCAAAATATTGAAGAACCAATAATGTTGGATACATGGGAAAGAATCTGGGTAAGAAATGTGAAATTTACACAAGTTCAAAATCTGAGAGAAAATTTTTACAAGATGTTCTATAGATGGCATTTAGATCCTAAAAAGTTGGCTTCTATGTATCCGAATGTACAGCCTAAATGTTGGAGGTGTGGTTCTCTCGATGCTACATATTATCATATATGGTGGACCTGCCAAAAGGTTAAGGCATTCTGGATAAAAATATGGTGGGTTATGCAAAATATTTTTAAAAGAAGGATAAAGTTTATTCCTCAGTTATTTTTACTAGGTATATGTACGGACTTTACAGTGGTAGAGACTAATTTGATTTTGCACCTAATAACTGCAGCAAGACTGTTGGTGGCGCAATACTGGAAGAAGGAAGACTTGCCTACAATCCAAGAATGGACATTGAAAGTCACAAACTTAGCCGAGATGGCTAAAATATCGGCATACCTTAAAGATCACTCAAATGAGAGATATAAACGAGACTGGAAAAAATGGATTGACTATATACAAAATAAATACGGGACCAAGAAATTCCAGTTAGCCTATGCTTAAGATCAGAAATGATTTAAATTGTTAAAAGTTAGTTCAGTAAGAAGAAGCTAAGGTCAATGTAGAATGTCATTAATTTCTTTATTTCTTTTTTCTCAATAGATTTTAGACTGTGTTAGTTAAAAATCCATACTGTGTACGGGTTCTGGGAAGTCAGGGGTGGAGGAGGAGGGGGGTTGGGGGGGTGGAGGGAGGGAGGGGCATACAAAAAAAATTGTACTTCAATGTTTTAATGATTGACGAATGATGAAATATTTGGAAAAAAAAAGGAAAGTAGTTTATGCATTTATTTTTTCTTTGCTATATTCTTATATTTTTATTTTCTGCAATATTTATTTTATTTTATCAGGCTTTATTGTTATAAATTTTAATCTATAATAAAATTATTATTAAAAAAACACTATATTCTACTGAGCCCCAGTAGCAAGAAGCATCAGTAAAAATGTTTGGTCTGTAATCTGTACTTGAATCCCTCTCCAGGGCAAATATTAACATGAAACCTTCCTGCCAATTCCAGTTTTACAAACAGTAAATACTATGATGTCTTCCCTTTTACATCCCAAGGGAAATCAGTGGAACTTAGAGCATGTCACATACCACAATTAAGAGCAAGAATATGCACCATGACTGTAAGAAGCTCTGACATCTGTCTTCTATTTGGCAACGCCTGCCGATATTATTAGATCTCATACTTTGAATGTTTGCACTTGTGCAGAAGCTGTCCAAACAAAATTAAATCTTTGTCACTAATATCCACTCATGCCATTGACAGAGAATACATGACAGTATTGATGCTAGTCTGAAGTACAAGAACAGACTACTGCAAAAATGTTTATGTTAGCTAAACTAGCATAATCTGGTATGTCAGGGTGTTAAATGAAAACCAGAGTTTCCTTGTGTGTGGCTTGATGCTTGAGCATTCACCAATTTGGTACCTTTCAAATATGTTGAACCAAATTTTCAGCATCGTTCAGTTTACACCTTTCAACTGGTTTGATGTTTCCTCTACTTTGTTTTTATTATTGAACTTTTATATTGGCTGCCTGGCAGAGCAAGTTTTTGTAGGAAATCTCAGAATTTGCCCTAAATTTTCTATATGTAGGTGTGACATTTTTCTTTTCCTGAGATTTTCATGCATACATCTGCAGCTGTGAATGACAATGCATCCTATTTATGACACAGTATTAAATGGAATGCATGCTGTAGGCTGGAATATACTGATCTTCGTGGCTATGCTATAAATCAGGAATAGGCAGCCTATACACCTGCAAGTAAGCCCCTTTTTGTATCTCCTTCATGGAAATAAACACAATTTCCATAAACTATAAATTTTAATGTTTTAATATTGGAAGCCACCCAGAGTAGTTTGCCATGAGATTAATGGCAAAGAAATTCAATAGATGAATAAATAAGCCAACATTTATTTTTTAAAAATCCTATTGCACTGGTTTATTTCAGGTTTATTGGGAAATGGATATTTCTTTTATTTAAGAAAGGAGAATAAAACAACCAAAAAAAGAGCAAAAAATTAAAAAGCAAATGAGCAAAAAAGTACATTTTTTGTGTTTTCATATAATTAGTGGAATTTGTATTAAGGGTGAAGTGGTTTTTACAATCTGTCAAGATTTGTGGAGATATATTTGCTTTCTGATGTCTGACAGGCTTTTAAGAAAAGGTCTTTACTCCCTTAGGTTTGTATTTTTTTCTCTACTTTTTCTGCATTTATAGTAGCAGCCAAATCATATATATTTTTAACCTGTCTTTTTGGTTATTCTTAAATTTGTATTTGTTTTATTTATTGTATTTAATTTTGGTAGTTTGAAACTGCTAGTATTTCTTGAGTATCATTTTAAACAGAAAAATGGACTATATATACGTGTATGTAGCATATATGTGTATGTGTATGTGTATACTATACGTATACATATACATATACATATACATTTATACATTTATACATACATACATACATACATACATACATACATACATATCGATAGATAGATAGGGAAGGAGGGAGGGAGAGCACTGTGTGTGTGTATGTTCCAGCATAACTCTGGATCACCTTGAGCAATTTCAACCAAACTTGGTACACAAATGACTTACCCTTTGGAAACAAATACTGTGGGGGTAAGAAAGCCTAACACCCCTCGGGGTATATGTTCTGTTAAGATACCGCCTGTTGCACCTTAAATGGCTTCTACTGTACTGCTGTAAAATGAGTTCTACTGTACAGTGCAGTGGAGTTGTCATGGTAACGGCTTTACAGTACTCCACAAGGGGGCTCCCTCTGGTAAGAGGGAAAATCCAACATTAGAAATTACATTTGGTCTGGACATTTTCCCCCTATAAATAAATACCACCGGGTTATCAACGAGTAGGTAAATAAATAAAAACACAGGAAAAGGAAAACAAACCACCCAAAGGGAATAATAAAACACCACCAAAAGCATATTTAGTCCCTGACTAAAATTCCTTGGTTAGTGAGATACAGGACATCAAGACTAGATAGCTCATTCCAGCAATTCACAAATGTAATGTGAAAATCTTTCTCCTTACATCTGATACGCTAGAGTTTTTGTTCAATTATAATGTTTTAAATGTATTGACAAATGTGTCTTTTCCATGAATATCATTTTTAATCAGAAAAGAGGAGAAGGAAAATTATTTTCTACCAATAATTTTCCTTTCCACTTGTACCTCCTTGCCAAGTGTTTGTGGTTATTTAAAAGTACTACACTTTTTATATTTACCTTAAACACATGAAAACTGCTGATTTTCCCCCAAGTCCACTATACCCCTTTGAAATATCCATGAATTTTGAACATGTTTATTTCTGCTTCAATAACCAGATGTTTTCTTTGCTCTCATTCTGGGATCAGGGGTGGCATAATATGTCCTCACTTTCTGCTTCATGGCTGTTTGTATCCCCCTTCACTTTCCAGTGCTCCTTTTGAACCTGTTTAATTCACTGAGAATTATAATTGGTTGTTTCTACTGCTTTGATGCTGTTCCCTTCTTCCTCCTGCGTGAAAATGACCCATGAACTGCTGCTGATGTGAAGTATGAAGCTCCTAATACACTCTTTCTTTGCTTTATTTGCCTTCTGAGTTCTGAAGTTCATTTTAATTTCCAAGCATCTTTAGCCGATTTTAGTAAGATTTATGTTTAATTTTATTGATGGGCAAGATTCTCCTGATCTAATATCTAGAAGTGGCATTTCTTTGGTGATCAATTGACCAGTGGCCAGAAGATTTAGATGTATGAGGTAAGGTAGTTACGTTTTGAGGAGCTTGGTAAATTTATCTGGGGCAAAGGATGGCAATACACCCCAAAGACCCCACTTGACAGCCTTCCTTTAATGTGCAGAGTAATACTGGTATGTGGATTAATTTAAGCAGAGGTGGGTTCCTACTGGTTCGCACCGGTTTGGTGGAACCGGTAGTGGAAATGGGGACTGGGTTCTGAACTGGTAGGGACAGCATGTTCACCATGCCCCCGTACTGGTTCTCCGGTCGCCGTGACATCATTTTTAAAAATGTTCTATGCATACGTAGACCTATTTATAGACAAATGCACACTTGCACGGAGAATGAGTCAGGCGTGCACGCGCAAAATCACACACACACCGAACTGGTAGTAATGCTGGAAGAAACCCACCCCTAGTTTCAAGTACATTAATTTACTTCACATGAGTTTACAATGGGGCCTATGGGTTGCTACTGGTCTCAATATGTATATTATAAAGATAATATAATAAAGATGCGCAGAAATCAGAATTCATTTGAAAGAGAACCTTCACTTCTTCAGTAGAATGTAATAAAAAAGATGAAAAGTACTCTCCCCAAATGGTACAATAGCACAAATAATTTTCTATAATACCAATACATAATGAATAGGCTTTTAAGTATTAAGTCTAATCCTAAACCAATATAAGCAATATGCATATTACTCAAATGTACACAGCCATGGAGTTCTAAAAGCTGATTGTCACAGCTGATCAAACTTTAAAAAACATTTTTTACTACCTATTCACCCTAACCGTGACTCTGTGAGGTTTCTGTTCTAAAAGCAAATGATCTCTTTATGAATGTACTTCTTTTTGTGTGTCTTTACTAGACTGTGTGTTCTACTTCCACAAGAGTTGTTCTCATCCTTTTTGAGTGTGATTGACATGTATCATTATGAAGATATGGATGCAGGGATAATGAGACTGGAATGCCTTCTGGCAGTGTTTCCCCTTAGCAGCTTCAGAGGCATGACTCTCCTAGGGACTTTTATCTTAATTTAGGAACTATGTAGAAACTCAAAGTTTGCTCAGACACACTATTTCTTCCAAAAAATAGTGACATCTCAGCTTTGGCTGATCAACCAAGAAGACATGATTTGTTCTCTTAGAATTCCTTATGCCTGACCCAACTAGAGAGGTCTGTTGAATATTTTTTTTATAATCAGTTTCTTGACAAGTTGTGCTGACAATAAATGAAATTCCAAACTGAAAACAAATCACTGGGTATCTCTCAAGATCTTTTATTTTAAAAAAATTAAGTGGGAAAACAAATGTAAAATTTTCTGAAAATTAAGTTCCCTGCCCATTTTCAGGTGACATGCTCATTTATCTCCTATACACTTATATTTGTATTAAAAAGATTATGCTGGAACATTTGGAATATGACAGTACTCCAATAATCAAACTATTGTGTATTAATTCACTAATGTCTCTACTGACTCGAGTACCTGTCCCAGTTCTCAGGCGTGATTTTTCCCAGTCTTACTTGAAGATATCCAAATGTGAACGTGGCAATCTTCAAAACACAAAGCCGAGGTGGCGCAGTGGTGAGGGTGCAGTACTGCAGGCCACTTCAGCTGACTGTTATCTGCAGTTCAGCGGTTCTAATCTCACCGGCTCAAGGTTGGCTCAGCCTTCCATCCTTCCGAGGTGGGTGAAATGAGGACCCAGACTGTGGGGGCGATATGCTGACTCTGTAAACCACTTAGAAAGGGCTGAAAGCCCTATGAAGCAGTATATAAGTCTAACTGCTAACTGCTATAATTCTCTTTGACAGAAATTATACTGGATGCAAATGAGTCTCTTTCTTTTATCTAAACTGTCTCCAAGCAGAAAGTGATCAGAGGTTTCAAAGCAAAGTTTTAGAGAATTGGAGGACCACCAATCCTTTGCTACTATATCAGGGTCGAAATGCTACTGATTCTGCCCAGTTCGCTGGAATCGGTAATAACAAACGCTTTAAAAAAGTTAAAAAAAATGTTCCCACGATTGCGGGGCATAGCTGATTGTCACAGCTGATCAAACTTTTAAAAAAACATTT
This sequence comes from Thamnophis elegans, assembly GCF_009769535.1. Taxonomy (NCBI): domain Eukaryota; kingdom Metazoa; phylum Chordata; class Lepidosauria; order Squamata; family Natricidae; genus Thamnophis; species Thamnophis elegans. The sequence continues at coordinate 41,424,242 of NC_045549.1, read as the reverse complement.
TTTAATACCTATTCACCCTAACCGTGACTCTGTGAGGTTTCTGTTTGTCGCAGGGGCCATTTTGTGTGCTTTTGCATTGTGTGTGAGTCAGTTGTGTGGCTTTTGTGTTGTTTGTGTGTGAAGTGTGAAAGTTGGTTTTTGAGCTCACCCGGTCACATGACCATGACCACCAAGCCACGGCCACCCAGTCACATGACCACCAAGCCACACCCACAGAACCAGTAGGGAAGATTTCACCACTGTACCAGATGGTATTTTAAGGTGGTTTTTATAGTTTTCATTCTATACTTTTCATTCATTTTAATGCTGCTTCAAGTTAGTATTTATAGCTTTGTCCTTTTAAAGCATCACAAAGAATTTAATACATTATCTGTACAGAACAGATTCCTTAGGTTTCTTTATATTTCTGCTGAAACTAAGCCAGGCTGTCAAACCTATAACATTATTGAATTTTGGATTTGAATGTGGGGTGTCAGTGGGGATGGGACAGAAAAACAGGAGGAGGGTAAAATCCTTTCAAGTTCATTAACATTTTATTTTTAAACATTTCAAAGTTAATGGAACAGAAGATAGTTCCTTTAACAGCCATATTCCATTACATTTTGCAAAAGCTTTAATTGTGTCATTTCAAAATTAATATATAGAATCTCAATGACATGAACTGTATTAGTGTCTAGCTAATAAAATGTGAAAGCATATTATCTGACAACAAAACTCTATGAGTAATTAGGAAAGAGATAAAAATTCATTTTACCTTTAAATCAAGAATGTAGCAGCTGCATGAATGCTACAGGGTAGGGCGTTCCAACAAGAAGAAGCCAAATGAGGGGACTTAGAAGGCCCAGGGCCCTGAAAATACGATATGCATCCTTTTTGCTTCAGGGTCATATATTGAAATCTATCTCATATTTGTAATGGCTCGAAGCAATAATCATTTGGATTTAATAACCTTTGTGGTTTCAGTCTAATTTTTAGCATACAAGTCTCTACTTCATTTTTTAAAAAAGAGCTGTCACAAGCCATTGACAGCAGAATTTGGTTATTGGGGAAAAAAGAGATCATTCATACTATAAAGCCACTTAAGAAACATTTCTGAAAATGTTCAATTAAAATTGGAATCTTTGCCCAGAAAATATAATATATTATTTAATATGAACTGGACAAAGCAAGGTTTTTATAATACTACTGGTATATGTATACTATAATACATATAGTAGTATGTGTGTTATCAGTGTGGTAAGGCAGCATATGAACTTCTGCATGCATTAGACATTTTCCATGGAAACATTAGCTTATTAAAAATTTCTGATTCATTCAGAAGTTCATATGCTGCCTTGCCATGCTCATAATACATATACTACTGAATGTATTATACTAATCATCTCTAAATGAGATGGGTGGCACATAAATCTAATAAATAAATACCAGTCACATATATGTAGATAGTACATTTTTCATAGTTTCCTTCCATGGATATTGTATGTGTATTTATGTTATATTAGAGATATTTTAAAATTTATTTTTAAGACAGCATGAGTTATTACAGATTTGTCAACATACACATTCAGATTACTTTTTTATTTACCAAATTTTGTCAACATACATATTCAGATTACTTGTTTATTTATAAAAATTTTGAAAATGGCCATCTCCCTGTCAGTGATATACAAATAACATATTAAAACATAAAACATTATATAAAGTTATATCAATTATAAATCAATCCAAAATTCAAGGGAGATATCACTATGCTCAGATTATCATATTTTGGAGAAATTATGTAAAGATCTAGCTCTTTTAGGAAGTCTTTATGCTAGAAAGGAAAGAAAAAATGAGGAAAGAAAGAATCAGGTTGATGGTTTTGAACATTGGTGTTGGAGAAGATTCTTGAGAATACAATAGATAGTCAAGAAAACATATAAATTTTATTTACATAGTTGGGGAAAAAGTATGTATAAGATACACCCCAATTTTGAATTTCATTATTTCTTTCATTGATTCTGTAATTCAAGTCTGGATTATTCCTGAAAAAGCTATATAACCTTTTACAAGGCAATAGAAAAAGTTTGGAAAGGAATATAAGCTAAATCCACTATCCCTGACAGTTGTGATTACTGCCCATTCTGTTCATTTTAATTGCAGCTTGTACAAGAGTTTCAATATTTCAATAACAATTTTAATGGACATTGCTGAAGTGAGAAAGGTTGACTAATAATCTCTCACTAGGCAGTTCTTTATACTTGTAAAATATCTGGTATGTTCCAAACATCTGTTATAAAATTTACATTTGCAATGACTGCCAGATGTTGGGCTTAGTAGTCAAGATGAGGCTTTATCGCCTGTTATTTCCAATGTATTTTTCAATTAAGTATGATTTGTATGTTTATGAATTACTCATCTATTCAAGGGATTGAAAGTTTTCCTCCTCTTCGTTATTTGTTTTGTTGCTTTGCGTTTGTTTTCCACATTCCTGTTTCTCTGGGAACCACCATACCTTCATCTGCTTGAACTGCACAGCCAAGGTGTATGGTGCACTACTTAAGATCAGGTTTTAGAAGGAAAGCAATTCCAAAGCTGTTTAGATCTTTATTGAATCAGCTAACCCAATGTTTTTTTTTCCATCCTAAAATATTATTTTTCATTTTTTTACAACTAGGAAACTGAATATGATTAACTTTGTAGCACAGATTAGCTAAAGAATTCCAATGTTGCAGTGAAGACAGAACCGGATAGCAGCATTGGGAAGGGGGAAACTAATAAAACATATCATCCTTTAAATATAAAAGAAAAATGTACAGGAGATTAACTATTAATATATAATATTCTGTTATATATTCATAGTTAATCTCCTGTACATTTATACATAGTAACATTTACTATGTTAGCTAATATAAAAGTAATTAAAATACCAGTTTTTACTTCCTAGTAAAGTAAATAAGATGTATTTCCCTTAAATTATTGTTATGCATTCAATCTGCAGAATTAATGAACTGTGTATTTATACATCTGTTTTTTCATATTTGAATGCTATTCCATCAAACAAAAACACAAACTCCACATATATCAATACAAATAAATACTAAATCATCTCTGATTGTTCATCCACACTTCACCCAATTATGTAAGTCCTTTCACTTTCTGCTCTGAAGGCTCTCTGGAGAAGCAGTTGTCACTGCTTTTTGAAAATTGATAAGGAAGGGGTCATCCTAAGGAAGAAAGCTGTTCCAGAATTGACAAGGCTGCAGTGACAAAGGCTAGTTTCTGGATTCCCAACCTCAGTAATTGCCTTTAATCAACTATTTATGGACAATCCTTTAATTAAAGACCATTAACATGTACAATTTATGTAAAACAATGAGTGGCCATATATACTGTATTGTTCAAACATCTGCTATGTTCTTTATTTGGTCTGGGATCTTTAGCAGTGCTGGAAGCTTTGCTAGCTTTGAGTGTGTTGAAAAATCTATATTATCTAAAATTCATACATTTGGATAATGTACAAGAAAAGCACTTTAGTGTATATAATTTGATTATGTATTTTAATTAAACTTTAACATTAGAGTGTAATCAACTTAAAGATGATTCTTTAAGTTAACATTTACTACTGGTAAATATTATCACCCAAATTTGTAAAGTTATTTATTATAAGCAGCTTTGTATATATTGTACCTGGATTGTGGGGAAAAATCAGTTATTACATACTACTAGAAAGATATTTCAGATGACTGAATGAAATTTGTCAATTCTCAATCTTTGAATTAGTTTTACACTGATAGAAAGAAAAGAATTGCAATTCTGTGTGGTCTAGGTGCAACTCACTAAAAATTCTAGTTAATTTTACTAATTAACTAGAAATAAATATGTGACCAATTTCATCATTACTGTTTAGTAATTACTCCTTATTCTGATGTTGCTGCAACAAATTCCCATCTTATCATACAAGGAATTAAAATTTATATTTAGTTTCATGTAAAGGTAGAGATTCCCTTCTTCTCCTGACACATTTTGCTATATGAACAATCAACAAATTGTTGGTGATGACGTGATTGGCGCTTTTATTGGCTACTTTCAGCTGTTGAGGAAACACTATTGTATTTCAATGTCATTTTGGCTTGGACTGATGGAAGTACCAGATCCCTGTTTTCCTCTAAATCATTTATCCTGTTTTAAGGTCTTAGCAATTGACTGATCAAAGGCAAGATTTCCTCAGAGTTTTTTTAGCAAGATTTGTTGAAAGGGTATGGCATATGATTGTACAAATCTCAGCAACTGGATTATTTTCATTTTATAAGACAATTTATCTCTAAGCTTGTTATTTTGAGATTGTTTTTGTATGTTGTTTTTATTAATAGCATCTTTGTGAATTACTGAGGCAGTCACTTATTTTCCAGATACCCAAGTAATATCCCAGTAGCTGGGGTTTTACCAAGTGATCACTGAATCTTTCCCAGATTTTGAAAATACCAGTATATCTATATATATGGATGGTGGTTTAGAAAATGTTTTGGCAATACATAGGGTCCTTTGTTACATAGTTTTTGGAAGTGAGTTAAGCTATTTTAAATTGTATATTTAGAAATATACAATATATTTAGAAAAAACACATGGAAAAACACGTTAATTTTCTTTAAAGAAAAAGAATGGATGATCTGATTGATTTAAGAGGGGAAAGAGATTTGGAGTCCAGCAACTGTCTATTTCTAATTCAGTCTAAATGAATACATTTCAGGCTTTCTGTTGCTTCTACTGGTTTTATTAATTGGGGTGTGTACACTCCTCCTGTAGAGGGCACTTTTTTAAAAGGCTTTTTTAAACAGTTAAGCACTAAGCAGAGTCATCCACTGTGACTCTGGCAGCAACTACCTCAGCCTTTTTCCTTTTACATTTTTTTTCTTTTCATGATGACAGTGGTGAGGCCCTGCCTTCCCTGACTGCACGTCCCTGACACACAGACATACATGTACACATATACTTCTACATAGCCACCAGTCTTACCCAACAAAATATATTTTGCAGTTTTATGTTGCTCCCATGATGATGAACACCATTCTTTCAGTTGGCAAATGGTAGAACATAGAGGACAACACCCGGTGTCTCATGCATATCCTCACCATACAATACTTGCATTCAAGACAGGGGAAACAATTTTTGTAACAAGAGCCATTGGCCACTGAATAATATGAACAGTACAATTGATCTTCAGAAGCACTGTGGAATTCAGGAATGTGGTAGCCAAGTAGAATGGTCCCTTGGTTACTTGAGGGAGGGGAACTCCAAGGACAAAGCAAGATAAGGTGACAGTTTCTATTAATACAAAACTACCCCCACTAGGCTCCAAAGGAAATGCTGCAGAACTACCTTTGCAATGTGTTCTTCAAGGTCTGTGTCAACTCCATCAGACTATGAGGACATGAGAGAGCTGATCACTGGAAACTTCAAGCAGCATTTCCTTTGAAGGAGAAATTGAGCTGATTTTTATGTAGCCCAGCTTCCCAAAATACTGTGTTTTCTATGCAATTATATGCAAATATCTATGTAATTGTGAAGACACAGGAAGCACAATTGATACAAAACAGTGAAGACCCCATATAGGAAAGGGTCTAAAGTTTCAAGCAACCATTGTATCACAAGTTATTCAATCTCCCAATAAAGATATGCTTTTACAAATCCATCCATCATTTCTTTTATAACTTCCTTTTTCCTTTGTACAGTATATACTATATGTGCGTGTTTATATTCTACACTGCAAATGTGCTTCATTTTTATGTGAAACAGTGGTGCAAAACCTACAGTTTGACTTGTTGGAACTTGATAGCTATGTCAACACTCCATTCTTGGTTGCCATAACACTATGGCAAAATACTATGGAATATCACATACTGTATAAATATAGCTGTAGCTTTTGGGAATGGGAACATTTCTAAATGGCTTGAAGCTATGTCACATTATAATCCCCAGAAATAAATGAAGACATAATTGTGGAGTGCATCTGCTGTTTTTCAGTCATGAACAACATATTGTTATTTCTTGATCCCTGCTTCTCAATATTTTGGTCCATAAACAATAGAATGACATTTTCCCCCTAATTCATATTGCTGCTGATGTTATCATTATCTTTGACTACATTTATCTTAGGAACAGATGATGGAAAAATATTGCAGAATATAACAAGGTTTGGAATTGTAGTCTGACACTCTGCTGCAATGATTTTTCTTTCTCTTAAGGCAAGTCTTCTGTATAACTGCATCTTTGACTCCTCCTATCTTAAATTAATTTGTACTGATAACCAATTAACATTTAGATATATGGCACAGAAGCCCCCATAAACCAATCCTGTTGCCAGAAATGTGGCTGACAGGTAGTACTTCTTGCTACTAGGGATGTGAATGGGAAGCCATTCAAATAGCTGACATTATAAAATAGTGTGATGATCACTAACATCAACAGAACAAGTCTTCCAAAAACAGACATGGCACATAGACATCAATAGTTCTCTGCTTACTTTGGATACTCTTGTCCAGCTAGAAACCATCTGCATATTTTGCTGCCACCAGCCAATACTTTCATCACAATATAAGACATTGATTCCAATTTCCGTTTCTCTACTGTATGTGCTAGACTGTATGTAATTAAGTCATAAACAAATTGCTCACAGAAGTAGCATTTAAAAAAAATGGGTGGTCAACAAAACACCCTGTTCAGATCAACGCAGAACAGCTCAATTCATTTGTGGTCAGCTGCAAAATGTACAAAATCTCTAACATGTGGATTTCTCTCACTTTTCTAAAAATCATAGCAGTTGCTTAAAGGATCAATTCCAAATGATGCTTCTGTAAAATTCATAGATGTATGCTATTGGGATTTAACTGGGTGGAACAAATTATTACAATTTCCTCTTCTACAATTCCTCTGACCAATTCAGTGACTGCCATTCTCTTAGGAAACAGAACTGAAGCTGAACATTTTAAAAAAAACGGCTAACAATCCTAATGGTGGATGATTCTTGTAAGTTCCTTCTATGATAGGGTGACCAGACATCCCGCATTTGGCGGGACAGGCACGCCTTTTCATAAATTTTCCCACGTCCCGCGCCGTTCTTAAAAAAACACGCTTTTTTTGGCACTCGCAGCTCCCTCGCTCCCTTGCCCATCAGCTGCTAGCTTGCTGGGCTGGCTCAACATTCCGTTCTATCCTACAAATTTAAGCCAGCCCAGCCTGCCGCTCACTGATTGGATTGGCCTGGACTCCAGCCAATCAGTGAGCTGGCTGGGATGGAAAATTTTCAGCACACGGCGTGCTGAAAATTTTCCATCCCAACCAGTTCACTGATTGGCTGGACTCCTCTTAGCTTAGCACGCCTGTGTGAGTCTCCATTTCATTTCGTCTTTTGGTTGCAGCTGCGCTTACTCACTGGTGAGTAATCATTTTATGAATTGGTACTGGTGGGAATCGGGAGGCGCTGGGGGGAGGAGATAGCCCTCCTCTCCTCCTTCTCCCCCTTTGCGGAGTTCATTTCACCTCCTTGCGTCACAGCCAGCCCCTGTGCTGCGCTACCACGGGCGGCAGAAGCTCCGGAACCAAGTGGAAGTTCTCTGCGTGAGTGAAACAGCCGCTGCCGCTTGCGCAGAGAACTTCCACTTGGTCACGGACTCACAGAGCTTCTGCCGGCGTGGCGGCGCCTCTGCTGCGCAGTTCCCAGCAACCACACCACGAATCCGTGAGGCGTGGTCGCGTCCCGCTGCCCTCCCGTGCGGCGGCGGCTGTTCACCTCGCGCAGAGAACTTCCACTCGCTCATTCGTTCCCCTGTCCATCAGCTGCTAGCTTGCTGGGCTGGGTACTGTAGCGTGTGAGCGGGCGGATGGGCGGGGAATGAGTGAGCCGCTCATTCGTTCCCCTGCCCATCAGCTGCTAGCTCGATGGGCTGGGTACTGTAGCGTGTGAGCGGGCAGATGGGCAGGGAACGAGTGAGCTGCTCATTCGTTCCCCCACCCATCCACTGCCGCTTGCATGGGCTGAGTACTGTAGCGTGTGAGTGGGCGGATGGGCGGGGAATGAGTGAGCCGCTCATTCGTTCCCCGCCCATCTGCTGCCGCTTGCATGGGCTGGGTAACCTAGTTAGAACTTATTTGGAGTCTGGCAGCGTGTGGCTGTATCGTCGGAATGGCACAAGGACAGGTTGGCTTTTGCTCTTTCTCCTTCACACATTTGCCCGCATTCCCCTTCTTTCTTTGCAGGCATTCCAGGCATGCGTGGCAGTAAATTTAGCTTTTTAATCTTTCGCGTGCGTAAAAGGTCTGAGGGAGAGCTCATTGTCCGCGCGAAAAACTTCGGGGCAAATTCTGTTTACGCGGTGGTCTCGAGATGCGCAGAAGTAGGGAATGGAGGGAGGGCAGCGCTAATGGATGCTCTTTCTCCGTCGCGATCTCCTCTTTTGATCTGTGACCATGAGCCGTTCCTATTGGCCGTTTCCCTTGTGACGTCTGTATCAGGCGCCGGGCTTAGTTTCCGTATCTAAGTTAAGAGAGACTGGAGATCGCGGGGTTTCTTGTATGCTGCTAGGAGAGGCAGAAGCCAAGAAGAGCCGGGCCTGCCTTCTCGCTACCCCTGCTCTGCCCTGGTCACCGGGGATGGGGACAGCTCTCCGCTAGACTCGCTGCCAAACTTCCCACCAGCCGAAGTCAGAACCATGCTGTGACCAACGTTTGGAGAAAAATGGTTTTGTGTGTGTTTGTGTGTGTGTTTGATTGAGCGAGGGATCCGGTAAGGGAACTGCGCCTATTTAGAAAAGGTAAATTATTGAAAACATGATCAGTCGAAGATAAGTATGGGGACAGGTTGGGTGGTAGAGAGAAAGTGATAAAAGAGTGGGAGAGAGGAAGAAAAAAGAGGGGAGAGAGACAGAACGAGACAGAGAAGGAGAGAGAAAGTGACAGAAGAGTGGGAAAGAAGGAGAGAGAAAGAAAGAAAAAGAAAGAGGGTAAGAGAGGGAGAGAAAGAGACAAAGAGGAGAGAGAAGGGAGAAGGAGAGAGAAAGTGATAGAAGAATGGAAAAGGAGGAGAAAGAGAAGAGAGACAAAGAGAAAGAGGGTGAGAGAAAGAGACAAAGAGGAAAGAGAAGGGAGAAGGAGAGAGAAAGAGAAGAGAGACAAAGAGAAAGAGGATGAGAGACAGAAAGAGACAAAGAGGAGAGAGAAGGGAGAAAGAAAGAATAAGTGAAGGAAGAATGGAAAAGAAGGAGAAAGAGAAGAGAGACAAAGAGAAAGAGGATGACAGAGACAGAGAGAGAAGAGAGGAAGAGGAAAGAGTAGGAGAGAACATCTCATTTCAACCCTGAGGTACAAATATTCTCTTTGATTGGTAATTTTATTTGCCCATTTACTATCCAATACTCTCATTTCTCCTTAAGTTCATGAAGAATTCCCTTCTTTTTATTGAATTTATCACAATACTTTGAGAACAACTTTTTCAGCATAGCTTTACAGTTATTTAAAATATATAGTAATTTAGGTCAGGTTTTCAGAACATTAGTCTATTTATAAGTCAATGGTTGCGACCATTTTTCACACTTAGCAACCGTTGCAGCATCCTCATGGTCACGTGATCAAAATTTTGTTTGGCAACAGATTCGTATTTATGCTGGTTTCAGTGTCCTGGGGTGACCTTTTGACAAAATATAAAATTTTTAATCAAGCCCCCCCCCCCCCCCTCTGGTCAATGGTGTCCCTCTTTACCAATCTGAAAATCTGGTCACCTTATTCTATGAGAATCTCGGAAAGACAGCAAGGAAACTGCTTTTCCTGTTGGAATATCATATCTATCATCTGTCTCTCTGTGTGTGCCTGTTTGTCTATCTGTCTGTCTAACCAGACCATAAAATTATTTTTTGAAGTAGAACTGTGATGCAAAGTAGAAGAGTTTTCTTCATTTGTTTTTTCCAGGAAGCTGTACAGCTAGTAAATTTGAAATCATATGTTTGATTCATTTGAGAGTTGTTTAGAAAGTGATCTTGTATTCTTTAAGATAAATGTCATCAACATAATCATCATTTCCTGACTGCCTCATTTAGCAACAGTTCAAAATTACAACAATGTTTAAAACTAGTTTTGTGAACAGTCCTCACATTTACAGCCATTGCAGTACCTCTCAGTCATATGATCACCATTTAGGCACTTTGCCACTGGCTTGTGACAAGCAGAATTTGTTTATTTATTAAATTTATATGCCATCCATCTTCCCGAAAGGGTAATTCTATTAATAGAGGTGGAAACAAAATATATTTTATTCATGCAACCGTTTGCTTAATGCCAAAGAGGAAGTGAGGTCATCATCCCTTCATTGTCACATGATGTTTCACTTAGCAGCCATGGTGATTAGTGATGGAGTTGTTAGTTCCAATTGTGGTTTGATAAGCAAGGACGTTCAGTAATTTAATTCTATTATTTAACTTTTGAGAGGTCTTTTTAGTTTTAACCATCTCATTATGACTTTGGTAGGGCAAGACCTCTGTTGTTCAGTTTGGAACTACCTGTTTAGAAACTTAGATGTAATTTTCCAGAGAGTCAAGCTTATACTTGGTATTTGTTTCATCTTTCATTACTGGAAGATATAATAAACAATTTAGCTGCCATTTGGCTCAATATGCAAACTATTTTAAGATCCAGTTAAAAAGCTACTTGCAGTGCTTACTTCATTTTCCTTGTTAAATTCTTGTCAAAGAATTACTTTGTGTTTTAAAACAATAATTTTCATATCTGTATTCCCAATGGCATCATACAATCTCACACGCAATCATGAGCCAAGACAACTTGGCACCATATCCTCAACCAACAATTGTACTGTCACCATAATTAATCTTTATACATGTATCATATATATTAACCTATCAACAGAATATTATGTCTCCTCTTACATTTGCTTTGTTGAAACTTTCACTAAGGATTGCGTTTATTCTTACACACAATTTATTTTCATGATACATTGCTACCACATTTAGGAAGCAAAGTTTAACAACACAATTACCACAAAGATCCCACTATTCAAGCCTATTTACCATGTTTCCCCAAAAATAAGACAGGGTCTTATTTTATTATTTTCTATTCTCTTCTTTTCTTTTCTTTCTCTTATTTTCTAAGCACTTGGCCTTATTTTTGGGGAGGTCTTATTATTTTTGAGGTGCAGGACGCGGTGAGGGTAGTCACTTCATGGCTGCTGCTGTCTTGCAATATTTTCAGGGATGGCTTATTATCCAGGGAGGTCTTATTTTCAGGAAAACAGGGTATTATATACTTTAAATAAATCCACAAAGATAATAATGACAATAATGATTATTACATTCATACATATTTCAATCATATGCTAAAGAGCCAAAATCTGACCTGCACATTCTCTGTGTCCAAAAGGCTATATTTTACTTCCCATGTTTTGTCATTGTCACCTCTTGATCAAAATGCTTTTCATGGAATTCCATGAAAACCAAGTGACTTCATCTCATTTGATTCATACTTTCAATGCTTTTTTAAAAGGGTATTTTAAAAAATTATACAGGTAACACTTGACTTACAACCAGAATTGAACTCCAAATTTATGTTGCTGAGTGAGAAATTTGTTAAGTGAGTTTTGCTCCATTTTAAGGGGCCTTTCTTGCCACAGTTGTTAAGTGAATCTGGCTTCTCCATTGACTTTGCTTGTTGGAAGGTTGCTAAAGATGATCCCATTACCCTGGGATGCCGCAACTGTCATAAGTATGAGTCAGTGGCCAAGCATCTGAATTTTGATCATGTGACCATTAGGATGCTGCAAGGGTTGTAATTGTGAAAAATGGTCCTAAGTCAGTTTTTTTCAGTACTGTTGTAACTTTGAATGGTCACTAAACAAACTGTCATAAGTCAAAGACTACCTGTATTAGGAATGCATTTATCCAAAAACAGTTGCCAAGAAGAAATGAATAAAAAGCTCAACAATAAAAAAGATGGACTTAAAATATGTAAATAAATACAAAATTACATATTAAAAGGGACCAGGGTCGACAACTAATTTAGAAAACCTATTGCAGTGGAACCTCAAAGGCTTTTAAGGACAAAAAAAGAGCAGAATCCAGGGCAGATTTTTGGGCAAAGGGAGTTATAATTTGGATGCTGAAATAATGGAGAAGAACCTTGCAGGATTTGTGTGATGGACTTGTAACCACATATAAACCATGCCACATCTTACCTCTAAACATCACCCTATCCTACCTCTGCTTTTTCCTCCAATTAAATCTGTTTGACTTCTACATCACTCTAGTCAGTCTATGTATCTGAGGAAGTGAGCTGCAATTCATGAAAGCTTATGTTTTTTTATTAAGGTTTGTTCACTAGACATTAAGCAGCTCATTTCATTCTGACCCAATAATGCCTGGCTATATATCCAGTTCCAAAATTTATGTTTTAGGGTATAATTTTGAATATACAACTAAAGTTACACAATATGTTTTTTAAAGAATTCACCAATTATCATTACTTGCTGCTATTGCTGTTTTTAATAGACACTTCCCCAGTTAAAATTAACTGTGGTTAATTTTAACTAAATTGATAAAAATTGAAACATAAACTCGTAATGCATGTAGAAATGTACAATGTACAATTCACTATAGTGAAGAAGTCTGTAACCAAACATTTATTTCAAAAGACTACACAATACTCATATAACTTATCATTCCTTTTTACTGAAATACTTAATTATTGTAATTTATCTCTCCCCCCTCCCTCCCTTTCTTCATATATTTTTACTTGCTATGTGACAGCCCAACAAAATTGGTGGATATATTTCATATTTTACTGCTGTCACAAAACAGCTGCCAGAGAATGTGGAAAACTTGCATTATTCACAAAATTGATAGCAGTCACCACATTAGTTTTGTTGAAATGGAAAATGTGTGTTTTTCCAACATGAAACAAATACATGGCAACTTGGAAACTATGCAGAATCATTGTGAGTAGGCAAAATCAAAACACTGGGCATTTTAGTTGTTCTGGGTTTTGGCCAAGGCAAAATCCAGAGATGTCTTAAGCAGTGTGTATCACAAGGATGACAATTTACCTGATCCTTCTCTAGTCATTTACAAGGCCTGCATACCTTCACAGAACTTTCATTTTCTTGTCTTCTCATCTAATTTTAGTTAACCTAAGCTAAACTTTCTTGTTTTTGCTTCTAATGCCACTGAAATCATGCCCACCAAGTGCTGCATCCCCAATACTAACCTGCCTTTAACCTCCTATAGACTTCTTTTCTCTTCCTCAATGCTCAATTCCCATGCTCAGTGCCATGGATATTGGCTATAAATACAGGTAATCTGCTTATGACCATAATGGAGCCTGTCCATTATGATCTTAAGTCAGAATGGTCATAAAGCAGATCATCACATGACTGATTTTACGACCACTTTTGTGATAATAAGTGAATATCACACTCATAAAGCAATACCACAGACATTAATCAAATGCTGTGGTTATTAAGTGAACCATTGTTCACTGAGGGGATTTCTTTTTAAATAACCATAAATGTGACTGTTGCCAAGTGCCTGAAATGTAGTCATGTGATTGTGAGAGGAGGCTGGCTGTTAGAACTTCTGAACTGAGTCATACAGTAAGTTCTCTTCTGGTTGACCCATAATAACTTTGAATGACTGCTAAATTGGGAACTGCCTCTATGGTAAGTAAAGGAAGAGTGGACTAGAAGACTGTAGGGCTCATAAGTTGGATATGTGTTGTAATCGAGGCCAAGCAGAGTAGCTATTTAACTGCCACGTTTATGGTCCCAATCTTCCCAGCATCTTTTTTACTTATCTTTTCTTACCCATTGCCACCATGTAATATAATATACCTAGGGTTTGGTTTTTGTTTTGCTGTCTCTCAAACAAATAAAGGGGTGGTACAGCCAGAATCCTTTATTTTTCAATAACATATGATCACAATGGGATTCCACCAGTAGAGCTGAACTTCCTGACACACTGTATATGTCCAGCTGGGGAGTCCTTAGCTATTTTGCTTAAACTTGTCCTTTAGCCTAACCTAGAAAGAAAAATAGTTTTGTCATCCTGTTCAAAATTCAGTATCATAGATCTTAATAAATTGGAGTCAGTTTTGGAACACAAGGGCACATGTATGCCTAGGGAAGGTTATTTTAATGAAACATTTTAATGATTTTTTTAAGCAAATGAGGCTGAATTTCTAAAAATTAAATGGAATTTATTGGAGAACGGTAAAAATAACAAAAAAATAATGATGGCCATAGAAACTATACTAAAACCTTATAAAGAAGAAAACACAGAAAAAGAAATACTAATATAGGTATTGTGATGTGCTTATTCCTACAAGATTAGAATAGTATAAGTTACGGTGTTCCCTTTGACACTCTAAGGAAGTTCAAGTTGGACTTTGAAGAAGCAGGATGGGAAGACTGTTGATATTGTAACATTTTCGTGTTAGAAAAGTGAATATTGTGGATACCAAGAAAACAAATGGATCATCAAATAAATCAACTAAGAGATCTCGCTAGAGGCATAAATGATCAGTGTCAAATTATTGCACTTTGGACACATTATGCAAAGATTTAGGCCTCTGGAAAAGTTTTAATGTTGAGAAAAGTGGAAGAAAAGAGCATAAAAAGATGAGGAACAGCAGCAAGACAGATGATCTTAGAATGGTGATGAGTGCACCATTAGAAGGCACTGAAAGACAAGATTAGGACAGATCATAATGGAGGAAATCCATCTAGACAGTCACTAAGGATAAACATTCACTTTATGTTAAATAATCCAGCAATTAAAAAATGGGCAAGTTAGTTTTGTCCGTAGAGTGATCAGGAGTTGAAATTATCAGGAGCTGCAGTGGTGTAGTGGTTAGAATGCAGTACTGCAGGCTACTTCTGCTGACTGCCAGGTGCCTGCAATTTGGCAGATCGAATCTCACCAGGCTCAAGGTTGACTCAGCCTTCTATCCTTCCGAGGTGGGTAAATTGAGGACCCAGATTGTTAGGGGCAATATGCTGACTCTGTAAACTGCTTAGAGAGGATTGTAAAGCACTGTGAAGTGGTATATAAGTCTAAGTGCTATTGTTATCTAGCTCACTAACATTCTACATTAGACTAAGCTTATATACTTACAAGTTCATGCATGTGCACATAGACATGCATAGACAGAGAACATTAAGTCATATAAATTTGTATATGTCAATATTTATATTTAGCTGCAAAAAGTAAAATTAAAAGTCAGGAAAACTGATTTGTTCACTACCATTCCTATTTAATTAGTGAAGCATTAATAGACACTTCAAATTCATTTTCTCCCTTTTTGTCATCATATAATGTGCTCTGAATCAGAGCTCGGCATCCTATGGAAACAGACTATACATTGCCTTTGCCAGAACTGGAATTTTGCAGGATAGGAGGACTTTTAAAATATATTTTTTAGATTTTTAGATTTTTTAATTCATAATATACAAGATGATTTTTAATAGTCAACTGTCTTCTCCCAGTCCTTCATGTCGGAACATGTAAACAATGATACTTTACCATCCAATGCTGCCTTACAGGCAGATTGGACAATTTTATGGAACAATTTTGGGAATTTGCTTAAGCAGAGAACTGTCTGCAGCTAAAGCTAAGACCCCATTGTGCAGAAAGAGTGGGGATAGCTCAAGGAGGTACCCTTGAAATTATTTGACTGCTGCATAGCACTCTCTGTTTCATGATTTATGATGCAAATCACAGTCTCTCTCGCTGCTTTTGAAAGCATGCAATTATATTGGTTTGCTTCCTGTTGTGTTCTCTGGCCTTTGTCATAAGAATGAAGCAATGGAATTTCAGTAGCTAACATGTTCTGTGAATGGTAGCATTGTGCTATACAGCTCTGACCTTTTCAATATTCTGTCGTTCAAACATGAGTTGTCTCTTTGCACTCTCAGCAGCCTCCGGGAAGAGCAAAATTACAGGAAAATGCAGAATACTAAAAAGAAAAAGAATGGTATGATTCATTGTCTCAAAGCCACAAACTATGTCTGTTTTGTCTAGAGTTTACTTGAAATAGATGAAAAAAAATTAAGACCTCTTATGCCAGAATTAGCCCAAGGCACCAGGGGCACTCTGAACGACCCTTTTCAATAAAACCCAGCTGTTGACATGCAATTTCATTTTTTTTATCCTTGTATTCCTATCTTGTCATAGCTGCCTTTTTTTCTACTTCCTGGCATATTACAATGTGCTTTGTAAAGAAAAAAAATCTCTTTTGTAGTCTATACAGTGAAGAATGGAACCGATTTTTGCATCCTGAAAACATTTGAAAAATATTATGTATTTAACCAATTAATTAAAGGTGGATATTTTGTCCTATAATTTAGGGAAACTCCCAGAAATAATAGAGCTTAAGGTACTTTTAGCTAAGCTGGATATCTTATACAGTAGTGCAAAAGAAAGCATTTCTTTAAAAACGACTGAAAAATGGTAATTACACCTTCCAATAGTAGTGAACTGAATACCTAAAATAGTCATAAAACATTTTAACTGAGAGCTAAAGTCAATCAAGATACCTCGTTCCAAGTAGTTGATTGGTCTACTGCAAAGTAGTAGTCTCAAAACAGCTTCATTTTTTTGAAATGTACTTTAATTAAATACTGTTAACATTACTTATTACATATTTCATAATGTTTGCCTTCTATCCTGATGAATATTACAGTTCAGTGAAAGGCTTTGGAAAGGCTCTGGGACAACCTAAGTCTGTAATGTAGTCATAATATCATTGAATTTAAAGGTAAGAAGGAACTTTCAAGACCTATTAACTTCATTTGTAGGACCTAAATGTTATGTTTTTCTCCTGCTCTTGAAGAAAGGACATGACAGGAAAATATGATAGATATTGCCAAAGATCCTGGGAGCAAACTTGCTTGATTTCCAGTTCTGTTTGTGTTTCCTGCTTTCTAAGGAACCAGTGGCCCTCCACTTATTAAACTCATCAGCTTCCCTTTCTTCTGTCACCAGCTGACCAATTAGGCCTTGCTGCTTGATTGCTTGCAGTGACATTATCAAGTGACTGCTACTTCTCCTCCACAGTTCAAGAAGAGCCTGCAGGAGCAAATGGCCAAATGAAAAACGGTGCATTATCTCTTCCTTGACAGATGTACCAAAAAACACAATCTACATATTATTAAATATTTGGCTTTAGCCCTATGTAAATGTCACACTTATTGCTCTGCACATTAAAGGACTGACATAGAAATCAGGGTGTGATGTGTTACATGAGTTGTTTGCTCTAAAGGAGTCTTATATCACGCATGGTTTAAAAAGCAAAATAGTAAACTAGGATGTGATATACTGCAGATATTAAAGTTCGTCACAATCAAGATGACAGATAAGAAAATACATTAGTTTTGTAAACAGCACAAAATCAGAATAGTTGCTATGGTGATAACATGGACACTTATAAAACATTCTTGAATCTTATACTGTTGACTACAGCTTAGAGTTGACATTAGAAAGATGCACATATGACATTTTGACATTAAAAAAATTAAACAAAAGAAACATTTGATGGTGGCAGATAAAAGCATCTAAATGTCTACTCTTCCATTTGTTTTCAACCCTTCCTGTATGGGTTGAAAACTCTTCCACACAGGAATCTGTCAGTGTTAACACGAATATCCACAAATAGAGGATTATTAATGTCAATATTTTCTGCCAAGCAGAAAGCAGTTACTTCTTTTCTTTTCTTTCTTTCTTTTGATCTCACAGGTGACATCTGCTGGTCATCTCTAAATTATATTAGTCTTTAGAATGAAACCTTTTGATCTGGAATGATATGATAAGAATTTGTAAAGGTGGCAAAGATGCTTAGAGATTTATACCTCATATAATTACACATTAACGTTCTTTTTATTTTTTTGCAATTTCAGAACAATTATGAAGAGAAAAATATTACCCCTATATTTCTACATTTAAGCATAAAACTTATTTTGATACAGAAAACATTTAGACCCACATTGACAAAACTTCGGTGGATACTTATACCAAGTCTTTAAAGTTGGGGAGTTGGAAAGAAACTTAATTCATAAGGAATAATTTCTTATGAGTCTGTGGGAAGTTATCATCCAGCCCTCTCCCAGAAAAATGAAATATCCTAGGAAATATTGAAAAGGCAGAATATTTCTCTGGATATGAAAAGAAAGAAACATGCTTTAAAAGACAGAATAGTTGCCTGTAGCTTCCTGGCCATCCACACTGTTAATGGGCCATTAAGAAGGCCAAGCTAGTCCATTTTACATAATAAAGACTTCTCCACTGCAGCTCCAGGGGGAAGGGATTTACTCTACTCAACTGACCACATGACATCTGAGAACTCAACCAAATCTGGATTCAAAACACAGCCTAGAGAGTAGCGGTCATGGCTCCTTCACTTAATAACCAAGAAAGAAACCACTCAACCACTCAACTCCATTTTGCAGAATTAAGTGTACTTTTACTGATTATAAGTAATGAGAAGCTAAGCAAAGCTGGATCTGAGCAAAAGAGCGCAAAAGCATTAGATATCAATACATGATTCATTCCCCTCCCCCTGGTACCCCAGTCCAATTGTATATCTCCACAGATGTCAGGTGGGAGAAATCTTCAAACATCATCATCAGGTTGGAATGCTGGACAGTTGGCCTTGGCGGGAAACTCCACTCCTTCCACATGCACAAACGAATGGTGTGAACAACTCCCAATTAACAGTCCTCCTGTACAGATTAATTCCCTCACACAAATACCATGCCCCCCTCCCCGTTTCATGGCAGCTGAAAAGCAAGCAGCAAAACAGAGGCTGACAGTAGCCCCTGCATAGCCCCATGGGAGTCTGACAACCAATCAGAATACATTTCTTACACAGGAACAGGAAACAGAGAGGTGGGACTAAACAGGTCATAAAAAGCCTAGCAAGTACCTCCCTCAGCCCTTCTCTTCTTCTCCACCAACATTGAAGCATGTGATCACCTTTTCTGTTCAGGGCTCAAGCCATGTGGCCCTGTCCAACAATAAACCATCTTTCCAAGCAGCCTCCATGTCTCCAGTGTCTTTTTCCCCACTTGGAGCCAAACCCAGAAGGACATTTCTTTCATCAAGTCCATGTGCAAATTTTTGAAAGTTTCCTGCAGACATTGCTATTATAATTTGTTTTCAAGACAACATCTAATACAAGCACAAATAAAATACAAAGTTACAACAAATCCTTCAGTTAAAAACAGCATTAAATAACAGAGATAAAAACAGGAAATGCAAGATGATCTACAAATATTACAGAAATAAATCTTGTTAAAATGCAGCATTGCTGAATAAAGTAGAAGTTTGGAATAATCAAATATTTATATAAACCATTGAACAGGTGGTTTAAAAGAATAAAAAAGTCTTTATTTTCAAAGCAAAACAATAAATAGGTACTAGGCACAACTTTCTTGAAATGATATCTTAATTTGGCTTAAAGAATGAGGTGATTATGATATTTTCTCAATAAAATGTGTTCCTACAAGTTGAACACCATTACAGAAATGTTTATGTACTATGCAATACATTCATTTTGAAATTTGGGAAGTTTCAAAACCAATTTATTTCAATGGGCTAAATATCTGCTATATGTTGAAAGATAATTCTTTTACTATATATGTGGAAAAATAAAGTTGTCTATTAGATTGAGCTTTTAGGTTGACGTTATGATATTAGATAAGAATGAAAACAAAATATTTTGTTGTATTTTAAAATATTACAAATGTTCCTAAAATATTAAAACCTCTCCATAATCTTAATGAATACCTATAATTGAGGTTGTACATGAACAGTTAAAGAAAAATCCATTGATTTCTGATCATTTGTAACTTGTATATTCAATTCCTTGATGGATCGGAAATGAGACAGGGCTACATATTGAAAGTTGAATTAAATAAGGATTAGCATATTTTGTGATTTATTTGTATTGCTCAGGTGCAATACAAATATTTTTGCAATGTGCTATCTGCTCAAACCAGTTAAACTTTATTTATCTTGCCAAACTATGTTTGATTTTGGAAGGACTGCATATCCTAACCCTAACTTATATTTGTTTTACAGAGTTAAGGATGCCAAGACATTATTTAAAGAGAAGAGTACAACACGTCAGTTGAAACAGGATAAAACAAACAAGATTAAACATATTTTTCATACTGCATTTGAAAGCATACAACCAATTCCAACTCTTCTGCACATTTAATTAGCTGGCTTCATATCTAAATAGTTCTTTGCTTAGCTTTTTAATGTAGACATGAATAGATGGATGTAATTAATTTATTACTTTATTATTACTTATTTATAATTTACTTAAATATTTAAATTAATTTAGTTATAATTTATACATTTATTATTTAATTATTATTTAATATAGGCATGTAAATATAGACATGAAAAGAAATGGGATATCCTAATGGAAACCTCAAATCTCACCAAAATTTTCACAAGTTGCATTGGACAATAAACTGATTTCCAACTTCTAGTATTAATCTTTAAAAATTGAATGGTAATGTTATACTGTATTGTGCTACATCTTGAAAAAGCCAAAGATAATTAGCACAATAGCAGTAAGTCTTTCTACTGTATGTAGCATTGAAAATGCACAGTACACAATTAGGTGTTCGAACGAAAATATGAAATAAATGCATTCTTTTTTATTATGTAATCTGTGCAGAATGATGGTACATAATTCAATTAATAATATTAAGAATATACAAGGGCAATTCAATAAATGTAACAACTTTTACTATGGATTGGTATAACAGTGTTCCCTAAAGCATAAAATATGTTGACCCATTCTGACAGGCCTGTATATATTGAATATATTTTATTTTCCAAAAGAACCTCTTCTATGTAATACTAGTTATATAGAAACTATACTGATCAAAACTGGACCTTTAGAATTATGTCCAGAGTCCTTAAGAAACTGACTTTAAACCCTACACTGTTTCTGATTTGCTAGCTAGATCCAGGTCATTGCAGATGTTTTTGACTGGTTAAAGTAACAGTCTTCCATAAAGAGGCTGGCTTTCTCTTAATCTCCAAATTCTGTAAAAACCAAGGAAAAGTTCTCAGAAAGGAAAGGGCAGGATAAGAAAGAGAAGGAGGAGCACAAGGGAGAAGAATGTCCCACCACGAGAACTCCAAACCGTGTTTCTGCACTGAAAATGAGCTAGAAATTAAAACTTTTCTAAAAGGGGGGTAAATAGGCTGATTGCATTGTTTTTATTTGAAATTATGTGTACATGATAGTTGCATTCTTTTATTTTTCTTTATGTTCTTCTCCTAAATATTTTTTCTATGGATTTGGGTTTATTGGTTTTACAAGGGAACTTCTTATTAAGAACTTTCCTATGTGTTCTATATTTTATGAAGTTCTAGTACCACTTTACAAAGCAGTGGTGGATTCCTACCAGTTCGGACCAATTCAGCCAAACCAGTAGTGGTTTGGTGGCCTGGGTCGCTGAAACCATCAGCGACCCAGGTCTGCCATGCCCCCGAACCGGTTCCCCGGGTAGCTACAGCAGGGCCATCTTGTTTTTTAGTATTACAAAATATTAATGTGCAATTTTAATTGCACTGTGCGTTTGTGTGAAACGCACACATGACAGCACCAGCAGTACTGCCTGCTGGAACCCACCCCTGTTACAAAGCCTTAATAAGACCACACTTGGAATATTGCATCCATTTCTGGATCACCACAATATAAAATGATGTTGAGATTCTGGAAAGAGTGCAGAGAAGAGCAATCAAGTTGATTATATTAGGCTAAAGCATACAAAAAATGATTACAGGAATTGAGTACATCTAGTATAATGAGAAGAAGATACAAGGACTAGGGATGATATGATAGCACTGTTCAATATTTGAGGGGATCATACAAAGATGGTGTCAAACTATTTTCCAAAGCACCAAAAGGCAAGACAAGAATCAAAGTTTGGAAGCTAACCAAGGAGAGAAGCAGCCTAGAAATTCATGAAAAGTAGAACAATTAACCATTTGAAGGACTTGCCTCTAATACTGGAGATTTTCAAAAAGAGACTGGACAATCATTCATCTGAAATGGTATAAGCTCTCCTGCTTGAGCAGGATGTTAGCAATAGCAATAGCAGTTAGACTTATATACTGCTTCATAGGGCTTTCAGCCCTCTCTAAGCGGTTTACAGAGTCAGCATATTGCCCCCACAGTCTGGGTCCTCATTTCACCCACCTCGGAAGGATGGAAGGCTGAGTCAACCTTGAGCCGGTGAGATTTGAACCGCTGAACTGCAGATAACAGTCAGCTGAAGTGGCCTGCAGTACTGCACCCTATCCACTGCGCCACCTTGGCTGTTGAACTAGAATACCACCCAGATCCCTTCCAATTACATTACTCTGTCTGTGCTCTATGTGCAAGGCAACATAATTAGACTGTTACCTGTTTGGTTTTAGCACTGACATAAAATATGTTATAAACCACTTGAATTTGGAAAGTAAATTCCCTAATTATTTCTATTTATTTTCCTAGGGGAATGAATAGTGAACTTTTGGATAAGTGGAATAAAAACCACCCAGCTGGAATGGCTACAGAGCATCAGGACTGGCTGGTGACTGTGCCCCAAATGTGTAAAATTTTGAAAAAAAAAGTTGAAATATACATTTTGAACAATTCATTATTTATTTGAATAATAATTGAATAATGCAGTATGTGGATACTTCACTTAACAAAGAATGATATTGAACTGAGTTTGGTGATCCTTCTAGTTTAAGAAGTTGTAAGATATTTTGATGTCTGTGTAATACCTAAGTATATTTCTTGATTGTTTACGTATATTTACTTTCAGAGTTAATTAATAAATCTTGTGTGAAAATAGCAACAACAAGGACATAGTATTACAATAGTTTTAACATAAATAATAATCAGAGTTTTCCTGTAGTTCTTCAACCTAAACCCAGAAAAATATAGAAATTTGTAAAATTCCTATATATATTACAAAGCTCCAGGTACTTGGAACCAGAGGTGGCATTCAGCAGGTTCTGCAGAACAGGTAGAGGAAATTTTGAGTAGTTTGGAGAACCTGTAAATGCCACCTCTGACTGGTCCCACTCCCATTTATTCTCTGCATCCCGAGTCCCAGCTGATCGGGAGGAAATTGGTATTTTGCAGTATCCTTTCCCTGCCATACCCACCAAGCTATGCCATGCCCACCAAGCCACACCCACAGAACCAGCAGTAAAAAAAATTGAAGTTCTCCCCTGCTTGGAACAATAGCTTTTGAATTTCCCAAAAATATTATTTTGGCTTCTGTCCATCAAAAGGCTGACTATTCCAGCTTTTGAGAAGCCTTCCAAGAACAAACAGAGCAATCTCATGAATGCGTCCCAGTTTCCATAATCAAGTTTTCACACATGGCAGCCTCAGTAAGATTAGCTATGCAGATTTGAATTTTTTAAAAAAACCTGCAGTGTTTGTTCCAGCACTATATTCTCCTTGGATGAAGTATGAAGCATGCCAGCCATGAAAGGATCTGGTCTTTTTATTGGCTTTCACTAGCTAGAATGGGCCTGGATCCAATTTTCAAAAAATAGCTTGTGTAGCAACAAACTTTACTTTTACACTTGCAGGCGAGGGTAAAGCCAATCAAATCTAATCAAATCATGATTCTGCTACTTTGAACTCTGGTCTCACATTTAGAAACAACACAGACTTAATTCCATATGTTCTAAGAGAGGAAATTATGATTTAGAAAATTTTAAGCATGACACATTGGAATCTAAAAGAATTTATAATCATTTCTTTCTTGGTTATATAGAGAATCCCAGATTCTGTGAATCTGTATTTCTGTAACCTTTCTGTTGGGAAACACAGAAGCTAGAAGTGATACATGCAATGAAATACTGTAGGCTAGAATGTACAATGTGTGAAGTCTAAAATGGGTAGTTCACTCAGAGAATTCAGGAAGACATCCTTTGGCTCAGGAAAGTGATGCCTTGTATCTAAATGTCGTGGTAGATCTCCTGCAACTTATAGAAGTATGGTCCTTACATGGCTATAGTGGTCTTTTATGCTTACTGTTACACTTCTAATGAAGGGAAGTTCTCTTTTTATTCCTTCCTAGGGTCAACCCTTTCCACCTATTTTCAAAAGCCAGCTGGCATGCCAATTTAACCTTTTTTCCCAACATGACAAGAAGTCCTTTTATCCACAATGCTTATGAATAGTATTGCAGATTAAGAACTGTAGGACTTACTGAATGACACTATTTTGCTACAAGAGATACTTATTGTTTTCCAGCATCTGCCAGGAGAGGCAGCTATTTTAAAACAAGTGGCAAACATCTTTGTCAGAATAAACTGAATCACACTCTTTTACTGGTATCCAATTCTCTCCTCATAAGGCACCAACAAGTACCCAACTATCAAGTTGTTCATATAGAGGAAGGTTGGGATGAAGTATGACGGTTGTCTTTGTGTAAATCATCCAGGCTTGCTGAAGCCAAGTCAAAATGGCCATAGCAAAGCAGTGCCCAGTGATTGAAGGGCAGGGAAGGTGATGATGGTCCCTAAGGCAGTCTAAAGTGGTCAGGAGGAGCAATGCAGATCCCAACACTGGAATACATCATTGAAGCAAGCTAAAATATGTTAAAAGTAGCAAAATTATGTATAAAAGGATGGCTTTAAGCATCTTAGGTAATATAATGGCAAGTTCATTAAAATATGAAATATTAGGATACAAAAATGGATACAAGGGATGCTGGAAATGGACTAACAGCAGTGGGGCATTACGTTGGCATTGGATGAAAGTGGTTTTTATCATCGTTACATATTGTAAGTGTGGAAATAGTGCTATATTATGTAAGTATCATGAGATTCTATGATTTTTCTAAATCCATCATAGAGAACTCATTACATTAGGATTTGGAAACATGCTGGATAAATAATTGCAGGACACACAGGTAACAGAAAAAAATTCATTGTGTAGTTAGGAAAAATACTCAAAACTCACACGGATGGTGAATTTTAGGAACGCTAAGATATTTCTTTCAATGTAAATTAAATCATGATATTATTTGCTTCTTGCTTGTATCACAACTGGCATATAAAATGAAAGAATTGTTCAGAAGTTTGTTTTGACTTACTATTAAACTCTAAAAGCATTAGTAAATTGTACAATCACTATTGCACTTAAAAAAAAAGAAACTGAATTGTAGATTTGTTGGCCATTTCCTTAATCTGTTATTAATAAACTTGAAAGAGCATAACCCTGTCTAATAAACACATAAAACGAATGGGCACTGTAGCAATTCAGAGAATCATTTGTTGTTTAGATTTCAGTCACAATTAATCACAATGGAGGTTGCCAGCTGTATTTATTAGCAACACAAATTCTTATGATTCAGTGCCAGGACACTTTGAATCATTCCAGAGCATGCTGGTAGAGACATAGGATAGATAAATACCCCAGTCTTATGCACAGAAAAACAGAGGAGGGGGTAAGTGAAGGAAGGAGGGGAAATGCAGCTGAGAAACTAGATCTGCACAATTGGCATGAATTCCCAAAGAATGATTTTGAATTTTCCCTCTGCAGCAAACAGATGAACAGAGAGTAATTAATTCAAGAACAGTAGACTCTCTCCTTTCTCCCTGTGTTTTCACCTGGTCTGCCTTTGTAAATCTTTTAGCTGTGCAAATGGCCAAACTGCATATTCCAGTTACGGTAGGTTTCGTTCTTCCTTCCAGTCAAGGCTGCTTTCCTATAACTTAAATGATTCCTATGACTTTTGTTTCTTGTAATTTCTAAAACTCTTTTTATTTCCCTTGTGAGGTTGGCCTCTGCACTGGAGATAATCTGGACAGCCTTAGGGTTACTACCATGGACAGAAATGCAATTTTTATATGGTCACAATTAATGTGATAATTTATGACTATGGTCTCAACTGAAATGTTTTAGAAAGGAATGCAAGTTTTGTAAAGGGAGAGGCAAGAAAACAAAGTCAATCTCTGCTGTTTCTAGCGATTTATTTGGTTTTGCTATTTCACCTTTTTCTGTGAATAAAAGAATGGAACTATAAAACAGAAACAATTTAGATTCCAGGCTAGGTACTTTAATTTGTGACAATGAATCCCTATAACAATAGCACTTAGATTTATATACCACTTCATAGTGCTTTATATCTCTCTCTAAGCAGTATATAGAATCAGTATATAGAATCAACATATTGAGCCAACAATCTGGATCCTTATTTT
This sequence comes from Thamnophis elegans, assembly GCF_009769535.1. Lineage (NCBI taxonomy): Eukaryota > Metazoa > Chordata > Lepidosauria > Squamata > Natricidae > Thamnophis > Thamnophis elegans. Next base: position 41,397,975 of record NC_045549.1, on the reverse strand, counting down.
ACTGAGCTCAGAAGGATGGAAGGCTGAATCAATCTTGAGCCAGTGGGCAGTGGGCAGAGTCAACCTGCAGGACTGCATTCTAATCACTGTGCTATCATGGTTCCTAAAGGGTGTTTTTTTTTTGGTGATGCATGTAGTGATGCTATGTGGATTGGATATATGAATATGTTTTTGGCTGACCAACAGCACCCCCACAGGATGTCAAATATAATCTACACAAGATTAGAGATACACTCTTACTCCAATGTGATATATTCCATTGTTTTCCAGCAATGGTCCATTGAATTCTACAGAGGAGAAATGGGACAAACTAAGTGCTAAACAATTAATGGACATTAATTTGTTATTAGGAATCAGAAGGACAAAGTAATATCAGAGATTTTTAACCTACTACCAACATAGCAAACATTAGTAAGACCCTTTTAGAAACTTTTAACAATATAATTGAGCAAGAAATTGTTGAACTCACCCGTATCAAAATATTTTTAGAATAGAATTCTTTATTGGCCAAGTGTGATTGGAGACACAAGGAATTTGTCTTTGTTTCATATGCTCTCAGTGTACATAAAAAGACAAGATACATTCATCAAGAATCACAAGGCACAGCACTTAATGATAGTCATAGGGTACAAATGAGCAATCAGGAAACAATATCAATATAAATTGTTAGAATACAAGCAAAAAAGTTACAGTACTGCAGTCATAAGTGGGAGGAGATGGGTGATAGAAATGATGATAAAACTAATAGTAATATTAAAGCAGTCTTAGTGAATGGTTTGACAGTGGTGAATTTGTTTCAGACAAACACAATAGGTTTTTAGTACAGTACAATTGATAACTGAAAAAGTAATCTATCACACATATAACTTGCATCTTAATGACAACCCTATTCCCCTTTCTGCCACCTTCACTCCATCTTAAATCCCAGTCCATCTCTCCATTTATGCATTTAATAAAGTGAGTGGTAGCAGAACTACAAGTGGCTGATTTTGTAAACTGTGAAAGAGATAACAATAGCATTATTATAATAAATATTTCTCTTCCTACCTGTAGACAGAGTATTTTCACATTTGAGTTTCAGAATATCCTTCACTGTGTGTTTTCTTGACCAATTAAATATTGAGAAAAGATATGGTTTGAGGATTGGTATTAGTAAGGCCAGCCATCATAGGTTGTGATTTTTGTTTTTTCTTCTATCACTCATATTACTGCCAATCATCATCTCATTTGACAAGTTTTTGAGAGCTCTAAGCCATGGGCTTTGAAATGGTTTCCATTGACTTTTGAAAAATGTTGCATGCTTTTTTTGCCTATGCAAGACAGATTTGACATGCATACAACAAACATTAGCTGGGATTGGCATCTTGAGTAAAATCTTTGGTATGCTTGTTGTCTGTCAACCTTTTATGCAAAAAATAAAGCATTCACCTGTGGGAATCTGATCTGGCATAATAAGCTATATTTCGGGCCTAGGTGAACCAACCACGTTTCTTGGAAAATACGAAATGAAGCGAACCATCTAGTTACAAAGAGAAAGACAGAAGGAAAATATTAAATTTCTATCATGTGCACATCAAATTCTTGTTAAATATATATGAAAGCAAAGAAGAAGACATGACTTGCTAAAAATTGGGCAGAAATATTTATGCATGTTTTTATATTATAGATATTTGCTTTCTTTCAGCCAAGGCGTACTTGGGGTTTAAAACCCCCCGAGGTGAAGAATACAGTTAATTGCTTTGTACTGCTGTTACTATTTGCTTCTGGTTTGACTGCTGTGCTCTGCAAACGCAGAATAACAACTCTAGTGGGCCTGGGATCAGATGACATGCTGGTAAAGGATTAAGAGCAATTCTATCTTTTTGGCATGGGCTGTGGAATTTTCATTAAAATGACCTTGGGTGTGGCGAGAAAGGAATCTGGGCTCAGTGCATATTGTACCTGGGAAAATGCAATTTCAAAACAATGCACTATGGTGGAAGGAAAGAGGGGGATACTGTAATAGCAATAGCAATAGCAGTTAGACTTATATACCGCTTCATAGGGCTTTCAGCCCTCTCTAAGTGGTTTACAGCATATTTCCCCCAACAACAATCCGGGTCCTCATTTTACCAACCTCGGAAGGATGGAAGGCTGAGTCAACCCTGAGCCGGTGAGATTTGAACAGCCGAACTGCAGAACTGCAGTCAGCTGAAGTAGCCTGCAGTGCTGCATTTACCCACTGCGCCACCTTCGCTCTATATGTCTAAAGCCGCAAAAAGAAATGCATTTGGCCTGCATCTTAGACTGCAAACCACTTGTATACAATCAATTACTGTTCAGATATAATCACTAAATCCCCCTTCAAACAATAGCTAGCTAGGAAGACTGTTGGCTAAGATGATGAAAATTATAGTTAATTGAATTAACTGTACATTAACTGGGCAAAATTGTCCATTATTAAAGTTTTAAAAAATATTATAACATTATAACACTTATAACAATGTTTATAAGCTAGGTTTTGGAGTGAGCTTAAAAAGTATGATAAACTAAAGTTAAGGCTCCATTACTATCTGGATTGATGCAGTGATAACACTGCTATTGTCAGATTGGAACCCTAATACAAGTTGGGCAAACTATAAGCCATGGATGTTTGTAGCCTTCTTTAAAAGAGTCTAAAGTACCTTCTTTATCACCTTCTCAGCTCCTTCAAATGATATCGCTAAACTTCAACAGTAGATAGTTAAGAAATTAGGTTTCTTGGGCATCTTTCAAATTATAAACGAGGTACCTTTTAGCCTTAAACTCCTGCAAAGCCAATACCCCCAAATATACAAGGCTGCCTTGCCTACTTGCATAATATTACCACATCATCACTCTGTCCATTGTAGTTTTTGTTTCTCATCAGTCACTAATGCATTATGCACTTAACATGTATCAGATTTTGTACCTGTGGTTATTATTAGTGTTCCCAAAAATAAATAAGTAAGGTTGTAACAAAAGGACCATGTAGCTATATGGTTTATATTGGGAACCTGGTGGTGGTGTAGGTAGTGGACAACCCATATTAGGAGAAATGAAACTCCTAGGAGAAATTGAAAGGATACACAAGATAATGCCAAGGTGAGGAAGGGAACACATCAGCCTCTTTCTGAAAAAGCCACAGCAGTAGAATAAGAATGTCTGCAGACTGTGCCTGCTGTGCATAATGGATGCTCTGATGAATGGGGGTTGGGAAAGGTGATAGATGCTGGGGAGAAACAAAGAAAACCTACAGAGCAAGTATCTGCTGATTACCCTTGTTAAACCTGTATCAACAGATTTCCCCACCCTTCGATGCTGCCTGGCCTTGACTCAGTCCATTGTCTTGGAAGAGAAGAGAGATAGTTCCTTATGTGGAAAAGTCTTTGAAGAATGAAAGAAAGGGAATCAGAGACTACAGAGGTAAGGACTTGGTTGTAGCTGAGGCTGGAAGACTTATTGAGATTGTTGGTGAGACAGCAGGAGAACAAGCTTCAAGCTGCTACTGCCAGAACAGTTTACATCCTTGATTAGGCATTTTATTTTGAAAATTAGTTTGAGTTCTTGGTTTAGTATTGGGAAATACTAAATTTTGGGAAAGTAGTGGTGATGTGGAAAATGACAATATAAAGCTGGGAGAAAGGGAAAGGATTGACAAGATAGAACTATAAACTGGCTCTCTGAACAATTTGACAGATTTGAAGAGCCATAAATACTTTGTTCTCATCTGAACAATTATATAAATGGTATGGTTTTGCACCTGTCACTCATTCTCATCCATATTGGTTAAGTTATATTCACCAATACAATCACTGGTAAGAGCTAGTACTGAAAAATATTAAAAGGGAAAGAAAAAGCTATCTTTATGAAGTGCAAAAATGGTATTTGTATAACATAAAGCACAAAGACCTCTGTGGATAAAATGCTAAATTAACCTTTGGATTAAATATCAGTTGCAATAATTTCATTTTTTAAAATATACATAACCACTGTATAATTCATTTAACAACTGCAGTGTTATGTTTAACATTAGTGGTAAAACAGGCTCTACATTTGGATGTGAGTCAGTTGACAACACCTTGCTCAGGAATGGAAATTCTCCTCCCAATTGTAGTTTTAAGGCAAGGACTACAAGAACTACTTACCAAAATTATTCTGTTTCATTGCCCACCAAACTCTTTTGTTCAATTGAATGGTAATATTTGATTGTGATCTTTTCTGCTTTGGATGGGAAATATTTTTCAGCCTGAAAGCCATATCACTTCTACCATAGGTATCTCTTTTGGCAGTAGGTGGGAGGATGTTCCTATTGGAACATAATATGTACATGCACACACACATATAGTACAGTATACACACACATATACACATTTATGCTATTTATAGACATTTTGCTTATTCCTAGGGTTTTCTATCTTTATCACTCTAAAAATAGTAAAGTGCCCCTGAAGAGAGAAAGGATACTTAGTAAGCATTGCATGCTACCAGTTGACAAAGAATCTCTTTCTTCCATATGTTGTCTAGAAAGGAAGGAACTACCCACAGAGAAAGTGATGATTTTGCTTCCTGTATGAATATTTCTGCTATTTTCTCATGCTTTAAGTATGAAGGAAAGGAATTGCTGGACAGATTTACACTGGGAGCATGGAAACAGTGTTTCAGAAATTTTCAAATACTTTTTTTTGATGTTCCTCAATAATCTCAGGTATCCCAGAAGTGCCTCAAAGATCATCAGAACAACGGTCTGGACCAGAAAACTGGTAAACTATGGACAAGAGAGGAAGGTGTGATGCAGAGGTTTTCTACCTTGAGTTATTTGTAAAAATAATAAAGGCATGATACAAATAAATAAAATGAATACCCAAAAGTAGCATGACCAATGGGGAAGTTTTATTGGACATTTTGAGAAGCATCTTGGGCCAGTGATCTTCAAATATTTTTCTAGGTGAGTTGCATGCAGCAACATCAGAGTTTGATTTCTCGAGTCTGTTGTTGCCTGATTTCCCACTTGTTGTATTAGTGGTTTCCGGATGGCTTTACTGCTGTTCGCTTGTGCGTGCTGCAAGAGCATGCACAGTTCATTTAAAATTGTTGTGTGCATGTGCAGAAACAAGATGGCAGCACCAACAAAGCTGACTGAAGAACCAGTTCAGGGGTGTGGGTTGCTGCCAGTTCCAGTGACTCACACCGCCATGACACTACTAGTTCGGCCGAACCGGGCCAAACCGGTAGGAACCCACTTCTGATATCTTCTTAAAAACTTCCAGTGTTGGAACATTTACAACCTCTGGAAGCAAGTTGTTCCACTGATTAATTGCTCTAACTGTCAGGAAATTTCTCCTTAGTTCTAAGTTGCTTTTCTCCTTGATTAGTTCTCAACCATTGCTTCTTGTCTTGGGCTCAGGTGCTTTGGAGAATAGCTTGACTCCCTCTTCTTTGGGGCAGCCCCTGAGATATTGGACACTGCTATCATGTCACCACTAGTCCTTCTTTCAATTAAACTAGACATACTCAGTTCCTTCAGCTGTTCTTCATATGTTTTAGTCTCCATTCCCCTAATCATCTTTGTTGCTTTTCTATGCACTCTTTCTAGCATCTCCACATCTTTTTTATATTGTGGCAACCAAAACTGGATGCAGTATTCCAAGTGTGGCCTTACCAAGGCACTATAAAGTGATATTAACACTTCATGTGATCTTGATTCTATCCTTCTGTTTATACAGCCTAGAACTCTGCTGACTTTTTTGACACTGCTGTTGTCCACTAGGACTCCAAAAATCCCTTTCACAGTTACTACTATTGAGTGAGGAGCCACATATACTCTACCTGTGCATTTTGTTTTTCTTTCCTAAATGTAGAACCTAACTTTTTTCACCATTGAATTTTATTTTGTTAGGTAGCGTCCAATGTTCAAGTCTGTCAAGATTCTTCTGCATCTTAAACCTATTGTCTGGAGTGTTGGCTATTCCTGTTAGCTTGGTATCATCTGCAAATTTGATGTGTTCCCATTCTATCCCCTCATCCAAATCATTGATGAAGATGCACTGGGCCTAAAAGAAAATAAAAAAGATTCCCTTTGGTCTATATAGTGATTTTTTTACCCATGGATTTTTTATGATTTCCTACTTTCTGCCTTTTTTCTTATCATTATTACATGTCCTTCTTTTTCTTTTGCCTTGGGTCTCTGTTTCTTTTCACTGTGATATCTGGTAAACCCTTTAATTTTAGTTATTGTCCTGTTGCCTTAGTAATAACTGCATTCTCAACTTTGAGTTATCTTGCTATATAGAATATCTGAGTTTTTCTCTGTATGAAAAGAATTCTTTTACACATAAAAGGTTAGATAAAGTTGTGTTTACTATAGCATTTCTTACTGATAGCTTACATTTGCATAGAACATCCTTGTCCTGTTTTCTAAAGAACATTCATATTTGTGATAGCATTTCTACACATCTACATTTTATAACAGTACCAAACAGCTAAGACACAATGTTCTTTTTCTGCAACAATTCCAAAGTACCTTTGTTGTATCTAATAGATATCAGGGTATTACCAATACAGTACATAAATAGATAGGTGTGGACTACTGACCTGAATTCTAGAGAGAAAGAATGCTGAAATAATTTCCAAACCATTGAAAAAGTGACAGCTCTTTGAAGTGAACGGGCTCTCTAACATTCACATTAAGGCACATGTGCCCACTCAGGATATTTATATTTTTATCGCATTTTAACTCCAACCAACACAGTTCAAGCAGCTTGAAAGAGTATAACAGCATAAAAAACGATGACTCAGGCTCCTAAGCTACTGTTGCTGAAGTCTCCAGTCCTTTTGCATATTTATGAAAATAAATCTGTTTCTGAAACTGTCGGACAAATAAAAATTACTGGAAACCAACTAAACCAGTGAGGAACATATGCTTGGATTTTCTAGCCAAGACTTTATAACCAAGTTTAACAAAACAAACTTCAACACAAAATTTTGTGCCTTGGGGGGCGGGCAAGGGGAATGTGACAAGAAGTGTTGTCAGCCTAAAATCTGCTGTTTTAAACAGCCCTTCCCAGGATATGTTCCATCTGTCCTTAATAGAAGTTGCTTTGCCATCCAATGTATTCTCTATTAGATTTGTAGAATAATATACTGAGGATTATGCAATGTTCTTAGCATATACAGATGTAACTGAATATCTTGTGTTGGCTGTTTTTAATCAGGATTAAAATTTGTTAGCCATATCTATAGTACATAATTATGAATCAGGTGTCAAAAATGACAGGAAACACAGTAAGATTTTAGAAAAAGGGAGGAAAAAAGACTATATTCAGAGCTTTTTTTAGTTACTCTATGATGGGTATTATCCTGGGCTTCATTGAAAGTAAAATGATGATCAGATTTGGAAGCAAGCAGAAAACAGCACTCAGAACGTAGCGGTGTACTGACTTTGTATCCATTTTGTATTCTCATTTTTTCAGTTTAGTGCACCAATAAGTATCCAAATGATATTTTCAGAAGGTTGTTTTATTCTAATCAAATGTGAGTGTGTTTCCCAAATTTCTGAAGCAGTCAATGCCGTAACTTAGTCTTTTAAAAACTGCATCTGTTATATCATCCTTACAAAACAAAGGTTGAGTTACTTATGTGTTCAGAACAAACTGTGAGCAGATGCTCAGTTTCTCCTGCTGATAATCCAGATCAACGTATTTTCTATGAATGAAGAAAGTCAGAAAATAAATAATTAATTAGCACCATTTACAACATATTGTAAGTATATAACTCATCATCTTGCTATAAGGGTTTCCCTTTGTTCTCATGGGGATCTCACTAGAATTATGTTTATGTATTCAGTCATCTTCTTCCATTTATGGTTGAATGAATGAATGATTAAATAAATAAATATCAAACTTAATTAGAAAATCATTTTTTTCAGCCATACTTACATATCTAACACATTTTTACTTTTTGGCTTAAGCAACATAAGACATAGTATTCCAGAAACAGCTACCAAAATATTCATAAAGTAATACATTTATCCAAATTTAGAGATTCAGAACTATTTCTTTTGTAGGGAGCAGTTTCCCTTTTGAAATGAAAATGAAAACTGGTTAGAAAAACGTTTATCACTATTCTGAGCAAATATAAAGTGCCCTTGTATTTTGTTTAGCAAAATAGAATATCTTTTTAGATAAATGTGCTAAAACAAAAAGGATAATCAGAAAAACTGATTGTAAATGTTGGTATGGCTTAAGTTGTATCTGAATGCTATTTTTATGGCAACGTTTTGATTTAAAGAATTTTTCATCACTCTCTGATGACTACACTTTATCACTTTTAGCACGACACAGTAATGTCAAAATGGAGTCACATACATGCTACAAAGACGCAGGCATTGATTGTGCAGTTGTACCGGCAAGTTGGTATTATTGATTGCCCCAGACATGCCCTTGAGCAAGCAGGGTGCACCCACTCTTCTTCCCCAATATCCTATCTTCCAGGTAGTGATGGGTCTATCCAAAGTGAGTGATGTCTATTGCAAATACACACACCTGAGTGTGTCACTGTTGCCCCTTCCCATAATGAGGAATGAGGATAGGTTCAGGCTAGATGAAGAACTTGTCAATAGTTCTGCAGAGCTTTCTATCTATGTGTATCATTACAGGTAGTCCTTGACTTACTACAGTTCATTTAGTGACTGTACGAAGTTTTAATGTCACTGAAAAAAGTGACATGATCATTTTTCATACTTATGACCATTGTGACATCCCCATGGTCATGTGATCAAAATTCAGATCCTTGGCAACTGGTTCCTATTTATGAGGGTTGCAGTGTCCCAGAATCATGTGATTCCCCCCCTCCAATCTTCTGACAAGCAAAGTCAATGGGGAACCCAGATTCAGTTAACAACCATGCTATTAATTTAACAACTGCTGGGATTCTTAACACTTAACAAATGTGGCAAGAAAAGTCGTACAATGGGGCAAAACTCACTTAACAAATTTCTCGCTTAGCAACATAAATTTTGGGCTCAATTGCGTCTGTAAGTTGAGGACTACCTGTATAGCCACATAGTCATACAGAAATATGTATGACTGCATAATTTAAGTGGATAAAATACTGAGAGGAAATTAAAAAGAAGAGGAAAATTTATAGTTTCAATACTTGAGATGTTTGGATGATTGACACAGAATCACGAAGTACTGGAGACCTGGAAAGACATGTCCTAGAATAACCTTCAGTTATGTGATGTATAGTATTTCACATTTCTGCCAGAAAATTAACCATGGTATATTCTCTTCCATTTCTCTCTCACACATAAATAAACTTGGGATATATGCTGGTAGAAAGAAGACAGATTAAATGGTCTATCCAATGATTTTCCCTGGGTTTTCTATGACCAGACTTGAAAGCAAGAGATCATGAGTTCAGGTTCTGCCTTAGCCATGAAAACCATCAGGGCAATTTTGGGTCTGTCACCCTTTTTCAGCCCAATCCACATTCCAGTATTGTTGTGGGGAAAATATGAGGAAGAAAAGTTGTTGGATATGCTCACCATCTTGAGTTATTTGTAAAATATAATAACCCAGAAAACAAACAATCAAACAAATAAACCCAGAAGCTGGCTCTGTAGATTGTATTAGGTATTTCTATTTGGATATCTTTATAGAAACCAAGCTGAATTCCTGTGACTTCATTTTATTAAAAAAACCTTTTCTTGTTTGGCAAAAATATATTGAATATTTGCTATCTTGAGCCGTGGTGGTGCAGTGATTAGAATGCAGTATTGTAGGCTAATTCAGCTCACTGCTAGGCGTTTGATCCTCAAGGTTGACTCATCCTTCCAACTTTCCGTGATCAGTAAAATGAGGGCCCAAATTTTTGGGGCCAATATGCTAACTGCTGTAAACTGCTTAGAAAAGGCTGTAAAGCACTATAAAGCAGTATATGCTATTTTGATTCCTTTCTATGAATTTAGAGTGATTCAGAAAGCATAATTTTCTAATATAAATTGTGTGACCTCCACTTACTTATGCTCTCTCCCTTGACTTAGTTGATATTCACAGAGTTGTTGCTTGGTAAATGCCAGAAGAGAAAGATTGCTATCGGCATGGTCTGAGTGAGTTATAGATACTTAGTCTAATTCAGTTGTGTGTTTCACTTCCCACTATGAATTATTTTGAAAATCTGCTATGGGTCTTTTAAAAATCCATATTATGTTGTAAATCTTTTAGATCAATAAAGCTAAATATAAAGTACGTTTGTAATACTATATCTTTTAGAAGTAGAGAATTTATTCCCTGGTTAGTCATTATTCCAATCTTATACCATGTTTCTGAAAGGCTTGTGAAGCCAGATTTCTGGCTTTATTAAACTTGTATGAAAATTTTATATAAAGTTTTACATAAATATTGCACTATGGAAATATTCATCAAATTTATTTGCTCTCATCATGGAGTTCCAGGTAACTCTGAGCAGCTTAAAACAAGATAAAACACACAAATATTCAACAGTTATAAATTAAAAGAAACTCTGATTAAAATTTAAAAAATTAAACAAACTAAAAAATAAGGATTTGGAAGTGGGACTGGGCATTCTCTATTACTGTAGTATACCAACCAACTCCAGCCAACAGTTTCTCCTTCAGGTATATAATATAGGTTAACACTTGATTGGTAAGGAGAATGGTAAGTATTATGTTTTTTCCAGACTAACTTTGAAATATAACCTTATTGTGAATTTCAGTAGGATGAATATGATCCAATTATTTTCCAGTTTTATTTCTAGTTGAAATAACTGCTAAATCAATGACTAGCTCTTGTGATATTGAATATAAATTTATATTATATAAATTTATGAATATATATATGTATATATGTATGTGTATGTGTGTGTGTGTGTATGTATGTGTGTGTGTGTGTGTGTGTGTGTATATATATATATATATATATATGTATGTATGTATGTATGTATGTATGTATGTATGTATGTATGTATGTATGTATATATTCTTCTTCAAAAATAATCTTCTCCCAGGCACAGGGATGATGAAAATAATGTGAAATATTACAAACCTGTTTGGCTATATATCTTGACTTTTACACTTAAAGTGAAGATATACAAAAACAGTACATTCTGCCCAACACTGATTCTATGTTGTAAGGACATTCTTGTTTTAAACAATCAATCAAGCAATGTCAGTATCCCTCTCAAGATATGTTTACATCCCTTTTCAGTGCTTTCATTATTCACTGTTGTTGGCTGTGTTCACCCTATGTTTCATTTCATTTCATCTATTTCTCAAAATCGATTTATGGTGGCAGCGACGGTAGAGAAACTGGGGGAATGCTTTGGTGGGCGCTGAGGGAAGGAAGGAATGAAGGAGGCTGCAGGTTCCTTTGCCCTCAGCTAGGCTATCTCCTTTCATCTTCTGCTGCCCAAACAAACTACCGCGCATCACCCCGTGCTCTAGGCTGCCTGGCCACCAGCAAAGGACCTCTGAGGACTTGCTTTGCTGAGCATGGAGCGATGTTTGCGCAGCACGGCTGGTGCCTAGAAGGTCCTAGGAGACTGGCCGTGCCACATAAGCTCCCGCCACCATCCCCACCACTGCGCCCATGCTTGCTGGTGACCAGGTATCTTAGGCAAGTCCGGGGATCTTGCAAAAGCCTTGCGAGGTCCCTGAACTTGCCAAAGATGCCAGCTGCGCCACGTAAGCTCCTGCCGCCATCCCCACTCCAGCGCCCATGCTTGCTGGCAGCCCTGCAGCCCTGTGCTGTAAGTCAGCCCTGAAACCTTGCAAGGCTGCAAAAGGTCACCATACTCGCTTAGAGTTCAAGGCTGCAGCAGGCCACTCCAGCTAGCCTGCAGCCCCCCTACTGGCGCGATACTTAGTTGCAGCTTACTTACCTCTTCGGCAGGCAGCAATAGAGACCCAAGCAGGTAAGTGGGTTTAGATAGGGCTCTTAGAGGTGGGCGGGGTAATTGGTGAGCCAGCCAATCAGTGACCGGTGGGTGGGGCAAGCGTGGTGTGGACGGGTGTGGGGAGGGAACTGGAACCAGTTCTAAATGGCATGGTAGATTTGTGGAACCTCTTCTATAGAACCAGTTAGGACTGGCAGGAAGCCACCCCTGATATGGCTACATTTGAAGATGATTTCTAAGCTACAGCAAAATGTTCAAAATGCAGCATCTTGCTTGCTGGCCTATGGAACCTGCTATGGCAAAATGTCATCTATAAGAGCCGTGGTGGTGCAGTGGTTAGAGTGCAGTACTGCACTACTGCAGACTACTTCTGCTGACCTCTGGCTGCCAGCAGTTTGACAGTTCAGGTCTCACCAGACTCAAGGTTGACTCAACCTTCCATCCTTCTGAGATGGGTAAAATGAGAACCCAGATTGTTGGGGGCAATATGCTGACTCTGTAAACTGCATAGAGAGTGCTGTGAAGCACTATATAAGTCTAAGTGCTATTGCTATTGCTATGGAGGAATCTTTATCCAATGACTACCAGTCATTATGGTCAAAGTCCATTATGTCTCAAGATCTCATCATCTCTGGGATCACCTATTCCAAATAAATTCTTCAGATCTAATATGCATTGACTAAGAGGAATGTCATAAAGATAGGTCTAGAGTGCTATCTTTGAAGCTCTTCTGAATTACAGAGCTATTCCTGTGGCTTATTGTTTGTCCCTGGCTGAGAGATAGTTTCACAGAAACTTGCAGATCTGTTTACTTAGATTACTACACTGTTTGATGCAAGTGGTTAAATAAGCAGGCTCAGAAATTCCAGTATGAACAAGATTCCAGAACGTTACCACCTTCAAAACCTAAAGTTTTATCAGCTTTAAAAACACATTGCTTGGGTTCTTCTATAAATGGCACATGATGTAGTTTTCTGCTCATATGAGATACTACATCTACAGGTCATTTTAACTGGTACCACTTGCAATGTGTTCCTTTGTTGCGGCAGGCAGAGGAAAGGGGTGAGATTAAAAAACACCATTTCATTAACACAACTCAGAAAAAAATGTGAAGAGCAATACAATTCTCATGGGACTGGAGCTGACTGCTTACATACCAGCAATGAAATTAGGCTGGTATACATGAAGATAAGACATAACAGATGGAAATTAATAGGCTGGTAATAATACCAGTAAAACATTAATTTTCTCATGTCTAGAAGGCATATGTGAATGGAAAGGCACCATGCTGTGTACCACTTGCTATTGCATATGTAAATAAGTTTGGAACTGCTGATAATATATAATAGAATACAGGATACTGTATATTTCTAGAAGATACTATATATAGAACAGAAATATTGTAGGAATGCTTATTTCAAAAGAGATGCTAAGTATTACAGATATAAGAGAAAGGGCTTATTTTGTTTTGGATAAATAATGGCTCTGCTGCAGTACAATGTTGTAATTGCTGTATATAAAGTTTTAATTGCTTTTTGTGTGCTCTTTATGATGGCTTGAAATAAAATAGCTTTACTGTATTTTCTGTTTTATTCTTTTAATGTTGAACTCTAATACTATTTTATATTAGTGTTGAATAATTTTGTCCATAGCTTTTTGAATTAGCTGAAATAATAAAACTGACTGGTTTTTCTAATTTAAACAGATTAACCAATTTCATTGTATTTAAGTGCAATGACAATAAAGATTATACTTACTTATAACCTTCCAGAAGATTGAAATGGCCAAACATGTGGACTGGGGAATAGGGCCAATCTAATTTTGATATGAAGAATATTACAGAATATCTTCACTTTTCTTCTAATAGAGTATTAGAGGACTGGAAATAAATTGTTTTAAATATCTCTTCCAATATGCATTGGAAGGAGAAGAAAATAAATATGCAGTGCACATGCAAGTTAGTACATGTGTGGATTTATTTGGCTTGAATATTCAACAAGAAACCCTACACATTGTAACCTTACATTGCAAGTCCCACTGAGTTTTTAGTCATTGCTAAATTCTCATCCCCCTCCCCTCCCCCAAGCTGTTTCTCTTTCTCCCTGGGGCTTAATAGGTTCTGTTAAAACAACAGGTGCAAAAAAAAAAACCCTGCACTGTAGCACTGGGAATCTCTTGAAAAAACTGACAGGTGTTTCTTCTATTTGAAAGGATGAAAAATGACAGACTTGGAAACAAAAGCATGCATGTTTTTTTCCCAATCCCGTCTTTCTGTATTAACTAGCATGAGATATTCAAAGTGCTTCACAACAAATCATGGACTTAATCAATACTTAAAATCAAATATAAACATTACAGGATGCATAGTGCAACTAAAAGCTATAATAGGGCCATTTCCATTTTTTATTCTATCCTTATCCAAGATATAGTTTCAATGTTCTAGTGCAGTGGTGTCAAACTCATGGCCTGTGGCCTGGATGTGTCACATGCTAGCCACATCCACCCCCAGTTTAGTGAAGGGGAAAAAAGTTGCAATACGTGTCATCGCGAGTTTGACACCTGTGCTCTAGTGCAATCTACCTTTCTCTTTCCTTCAGCCTGCTGTAAGTGTGTAGGATATTAGGTGGCAGAAAGAGGAAAATTATATTTCAGAAGAAGAATCAGAATTATTCCCATTTGACTCTGACTCTATTTGTATCCAGCTTTAGTCCTTCCTGTAGTCCTAGCAGATATCCTTGAAGATATTTTATCCTTAAATGAAATGTCTGTCTGGCAGAATGACTCCTGAAGAGGGACCTAAATGGTTTTCCCAAATAAGGAATCTTGGAATGACAATAGAAAATATTATATCTTAAATGTCAAAGACATTTAAATTATTAATAAAATGATTACCTTAATTATTGTAGGATTTTGATAGGTTGTTACAAGAAAATAATATTCATTAGATGCCTATGTCCTCAAGCTTTCACAGCTTTCAGAGAACAGCTGGTATTTTAATTTAAGCTGGAAACTTACCTAAGAGCCGCGGTGGCGCAGTGGTTATAGTGCAGTACTGCAGACTACTTCTGCTGATCATTAGCTGCCAGCAGTTTGGCAGATCGAATCTCACCAGGCTCATGGCTGACTCAGCCTTCCATCCTTCTGAGGTGGGTAAAATGAGAACCCAGATTGTTGGGGGCAATGTGCTGACTCTGTAAACCACTTAGAGACGGCTGTAAAGCACTGTGAAGTGGTATATATAAGGTGACCAGACATCCCGCATTTGGCCGGACAGGCACGCTTTTTCATAATTTTTCCCGCGTCCCAGGCCGTTGTCAAAAGATCCCGCTTTAATTTTGGCACCTTCTTTGATCGCTCGCTCCCCTGCCCATCCGCTGCCGCTCACAACACCGCGCAGCACTTTTCAACTCCCGCGCAGTGGCAGTGATTTGTTTTGATGAGCACGGGGCAACTGGACTGACGGTAAGCCCCCGCCACCACTGGACTAACTGCTGCTGCCTCCTCCTCTAACAGCACTGCCGGATTTGCTGCCCGGCGCTGTGGCTGAGGTGAAGCCGGCAAAGCTCCCTCCGTGCTTTTGAGGAGCCTTGAGGCCACGGGAGCCAATAGGAAGGCGGCGAAGGGGCGGGAGCAGGAATAAAGGCCCGATGGCTCCTCAAAAGCACGGCGGCGGAGGAGGGGGCAGGGCAGGGGTAACGCGGTGCCCAGCTCAGGTGCTCTGAGCAGAGGGGGAGTCACCCCCTCTGCCAGCGCTGGGCAGCAAAGCTTAATATCTCAGCGCTGAGATGTTAAGCTTTGCTGCCCAGCGCTGGCAGAGGGGGCGGCTCTCCCTCTGCTCGGAGCACCTGAGCTGGGCACTGCGTTACCGCTGCCCTGCCTACTCAGACCAGCTGAGCCTCCCCGGACGTCACATCAGCAGCAGCCCCAAGTGTGCCGATCTCGGCATTTTTTGCATCGGGGCGTGCTGCAAGAAGAGGGAGTGAGTAAAGACCTTTTCTAGCCAGCGCAAAGGACTTCCCAAGACTTGCTTTGCAGCAATCCAGACTCACTCCCTCCCTCTTGCAGCCCGCCCCATTTGCGCTGGCTAGAAAAGGTCTTCACTCACTCCCTCTTCTTGCAGCACGCCCCGATGCGAAAAACGCTGAGATCGGTGCACTTGGGGCTGCTGCTGCTGCAACGTCCAGGGAGGCTCAGCTGGTCTGAGTAACATGAGGGATCGCCCTCATGTTACTAGTGTTCCCGGATGGGCTCTTTTGTTCAGCCTGTAATTAAGGTTCTTTGTTATGTCTTAGTCTTAGAAGATCACCTGGTTAAAAAGAAGGAAGAGGCTCCCCTGGTCCGGAGCCCATCTGCATGTTGGGAGGGAGGGAGAGACACACAGAAAGACAGACAGAGACCCAGAGAGAGACACACACACAAAGTGAGTGATTAAGTGAGTGAGTGAGTGACAGAAGAAGGGAGGGGAGAGAGATTGAGAGATAGAGAGGGAGGGAGGGAGAGAGACAGAGATAGACACACACAGAGTGAGTGATTAAGTGAGTGAGTGAGTGAGAGACAGGCACACACACACACACACACATACACACAGAGTGACAGAGAGAGAGGAAGGGAAGGGAGAGAGATAGAGAGATAGAGAGAGAGGGAGGGAGAGAGACAGAGAGAGACATGCACAGGGTGAGTGAATGAGACACACACACACACACACACATACACACAGAGTGACAGAGAGAGAGAGAGGAAGGGAGGGGAGAAAGATAGAGAGAGAGGGAGGGAGAGAGCTTTCAATTTGTAGGGATGTAACCTGACTGTTTTTGCCTGCTCTCAAAAAGATGAGCAGGGTTGAACCTGGCTAATAATTGGAGGGGAATCCACCTGGGAATCTCAGTACTGTATATTTAATAGGAAAATATTAAAAATTGTCCAAAAGCAACAATGACAATTTCCATACTACTGCTAAGAAAATTACGTCACATCAATAAAATTATAGGAGCTGAGTTTAACTCAAGATAAACTTTTCTAAAGGTAGACAGTTATATAACAATTCCACAATTCTGAAAGAACAAGCTTGTTCTATATGAAATTTAATGCTACAGCAGAATAAGTGCAGGTAGTTCTCAATGCACGACCACAATTGAGCCCAAAATTTATGTTGTTAAGTGAGAAATTTATTGAGTTTTGCCCCATTTTACAATTTTTCTTGCCACATTTGTTAAGTGAAAAAAAAATTTTTTTAATCCCCCCCCCACCCCAGTCAAAGGTGTCCCTCTTTACCAATCTGAAAATCTGGTCACCTTAGGTATATAAGTCTGTGCTATTGCTATTGCTGTTACCTATCAGCCAGCTAAAGTAATGTAATGAGGGTATCACTTTCAATAATTATATCTATGAAATATAGTGGCCAGATTCCTAGTAGGATAACCCACATTTATAAAATAACAGCCATTTTAAAGTGGTTGTATTGGCTGTAAATAGATTTATGGGTCTAGTTTAAAGTGCTGCTTAAAAATCTTTAATGTGTGGTAATTATTTGAACAGTAAATACATAATTCCTAACAGCAAAAAAGTGCTCTTAATTATGTATATATCTGTACATGCACATACACATCCTTCCACAACCACATATATAGGAACACACACATGCACATATACCTACTTGCATGGTTCTGGAACTTCCTTTAAAGCAATGGTGTCAAACTCAAGCCCGGGGACCAGATCTGGCCCACAGGATGTTTAGATCTGACTCACAGGGCCACAGTGAATGACCGGCCTGTGGTGCCTCTGCTGTGAAAATGGAGCTTGGGAGGGTCATGAGCGGCCCTCACAGTCTCAATTTTCAGCTGTGACAATGTCCTGCAGCCCTCTGCAGCGAAAATGGAGCTCAGGGGGGGCTGTTCCCCTGAGCTCCATTTTCACTGCCAGAGGGCTGCAGGAGGTCATCACAGCCAAAAATGTAGCTCGGGAACCCATTTTTGCTGGCAGAACACTCAGACCACCACAGGCACCCTCCCTGACATAAGTGACATCAAGCTGGCCACGCCTACGGCCCCCCAGCAATACAACCCTGATGTGGCCCTCAATGAAATCAAATTTGAAACTCCCGCTTCAAAGCAACAAGGAAAGTAAAAGTGGTTAAGTGAAAATAGATTGTGAAACAACCTTGAATATGTTTTAGAGTAAGCTGGTGCTGATTTGTTTGAAGCTTACTAGTTCAACTATATGTAAGCTTGTAAAGTGAATCATTGATAATAACAGATAGTACTCCATTTCTTTACAGTCTTTACATTAGTTACAATTTCTCTGCAGTTGATGAATCTAAGAACTATCATATTCGGTGATAATTTATTTGATTCCCATTATTGCATCTCATAAAATGTAAATGGCATTTTTAAAATATGCAAATTTCATGTCAGATGGCTCAGATACTAGTGCCCTTGATATATGAGACTAGTGTTCTTAATACATGAGTGATGCTCAGTATGTCTAAACACCTTTGCATTTTTTTAATATGATGAGTACTTCAAGAAATTTTTAGCAAGAAAAGATGTTAAAAGGTTGTTAACTATTCTATGTTAAGTCAAAAATTAATGAGTATGAAGAGTTTATATATTTTTTACTGTGTAGCAATCCACTATATGAATCAAACTCAATTTTAATTAGTTTGATTTGTTTAGTTTGATTAGTTTAAAACATCAAACAAACATTAGTTTAAAACAGTTTAAAACATCAAACAAGCTAGTTTCCCTCAAACGTTATCCAGATTAAGAGTCTTTTTTCTCTTGCTCTCTGAAATAACATTATCTTACTATAATTTCTTGGTTATTGGCATATATGTAGAGAGAGACTATTTCTGCCTATACAATTCTGTATGAATGGTACATCAATCCTTGTTTACAGATCGTCTTGGTTCCCGGCTGATGCAGAAGGAAGAGAAGGCCTTTCTTTATTTTTATGGA
Organism: Thamnophis elegans; assembly: GCF_009769535.1. Classification (NCBI taxonomy): domain Eukaryota; kingdom Metazoa; phylum Chordata; class Lepidosauria; order Squamata; family Natricidae; genus Thamnophis; species Thamnophis elegans. Next base: position 41,379,109 of record NC_045549.1, on the reverse strand, counting down.
CTTTAATTCATTTAGATTTGTTTGGAGTTGATTTGAATGGGCCAAGAATGTGCTTGGCTCATTAGGAGCCTTATTTCATTTTGGCATTCATATGTGGCTGAGATAAATGTAGATTTTAGTTGCTTCCTTCTTTTTAGTCCTTGTTCTTTTCTGTAAAAATAATGTTCTTGTGTCTTACTAAAGTCATTAGCACTGTTTTGTCTCCACTACTGTGGATTGTTCCTCTACATTGTACTAAATGTTGTTTGTAGCAATCATTTCGTAAAGCATGTATGTTGACTATGGCAACATTAGAGAAGGCTGATAGAGCTATGCTGCAACATGGGTGAATGGCCGAGGGAAGAGACACTGAATAAACATCACCCCTCCTCTTCTAGTTACAATGCTTCCAAATCTCTGCATTCACAAGCTGAATCCAGCCAAACCCCACAGCTGTCATGCATTTTCAACAGATTCCACAGGGCCTAAATGAGGTTTGAAGACATTCCTTTGCTCTTACATATTAGTTAGGAGGAATTACCGTAACATCTGATATTGTGGATGTGGGAAGTTTGCCATTCTGACTTTGCCCAAAGCAATCCGGAACTGGGGTTCCAAAGATTTCAGATGGCCTCCAGAGGTCACAGAGGGCTTTTTTTTAGTAGTGCTTCAGCAATAACTGATTCGTTTGGAGAACCACTGTATTTTTTTATATGTATAGACATATACTTTTGTTGTACTCTGGATCAGTGTTGTAGGAAGGGCATATGCACGAAAATAATTTCCAGCTGCTAGCAATATGCTGATAGACTGCAGCCAATAATCAGGGAACAGGTCAAATAAACAGGATGTTAATGTGTATGATTGCATGATTGTCTACAAAACATTCCACACTTTTCACAGTCTTCTGATGAGATTTACATGGACTATCTAACCTGCCTCTGCCTCATGCAGAAATACCAGAAGGCATGATGTGTCAGAATGAAGAGTTTATTTTCTTCATGGTTGGTAATTGTGTGATATGGAAAACATTTTAGAATTGTTTTCTTTTTTTGAGAAATGCTAGATAGGGAACCAAGTGCAGAGGGATGTTTCAAGGTGACAAAAAAGGCTTAGGATATACATATATGTTTTATATCTGTGTGTATTTTTGGAAAAATAAGATAGGATAAGATAAGATACAAACACAGAGTCAGATAGATTTTTATGCCAAAGCCAGATTTCATTATCTTTATCATCTACCAAAAATATTCTGGTCTTTTGTTCTCTTATACTGATCATTCCCACTTATTCCACTGATGATTGTTCATTTCCCATCAGAGGAAAAAAAATTCCAAGTCCATATGAACAATTCTACAATATGGTAGATGTGCTAAGAAAGAGACGATAATAAATAGCTAGTGTGGCGTACAGGTCAAGGTTCAAGTGAAGGCCCAGCCATGGAAACCCAGTTAATAGCTTGGGACTTGTCATTCTTTTTTTTTAACCCAATGTATCTTACATTACTGTTGTAGAAGAACCCCCTCTCCTCCAACAATGTTATATACTGCTGTGAGCTTTGAATAGAATCTTCAAGATTAATAATAAAGTTGCACAAAACATAAGCCCCAGTATATGTTTCTCACAATCTATCTGGAGTAAGGGAAAATATTAATAGTTGAAGTAAAGGGATTATAGATTTTGGGATGCTCTTGTTTAAATTTATAGAATACAAAGGAACTATATAAATAGAGTTAACAAAAGGGAACTTGATATTATTTCCCAAACATTGCTGTCTGAATAAGATGAGACACAGACTCTAAAATTGTATGTCCTAAATGACAAACTGAGTGAGCCCTCCTGAGATTCAGTTGCATGGTTCCAATAAGTCTAGCTATTTCTAGCTCAATATTTAGATCACTTAGCTGTTTCCTTCGTGATTAATCTGATAACAAGGAGGAATTATTTTTGTTCACAGGAACGCATGCTAAATGCATTATATTAAAAGCAGGCAGTTCAGAGCTGTTATCTAAGACGTTCTGAGAAGCAAACAATTAATGTGAGAAAAAGTAAGCAGATATAATTTCTTCTTAAAGACAAATAAAAAAGTGAGTAGCAATAAGTGGAAAAGAAGAGCCTAACTTATTGAGTTACTGTATAAGATAAACTTAAGAAGGGGGATGGTATACAGATTCTTGAATTTAAATACTTGCCATACTCTGAGTGATCCATATCATGTACTACAAAACATAATGTTCCCTTAACCAGGCTGCAGGCCATAACCAGGCTGCAGGACAACCAGTCTCATATCATGTACTACAAAACATAATGTTTCCTTAACCAGGCTGCAGGCCATAACCAGGCTGCAGGACAACCAGTCTATGAACAAGAGTCCAGACTGCTAGATCTCCATAATCTGGATTTTTCTGCAATGTAATTCTATCTGTCGTTCTCTAAAAAAGAGAGATAAAGATGAAAGTCTTTAGTCCTTCTGGTGAAAATGAGGTTTATTATATCATCTACATATTAACAATATTTGCTTGAAATATTTGATGGATGACATTTATTTTAGTTAGGTGTCATACCATAGAGTTAATAGCAATTAATAACTGCAAAGTAATAATACAATCTTGTTTAACTTTTCTTTCTGGAGGAGTATTGCTCTTCAATAGAGAAGACTGCATGCAGCAATACTCAGTTTGGGGAAATTCTTGGTCATTAAAATGCCTGGTTTTTTAAAATTGCAATACTGCTTGGAGGTGAACTTTAAAGCATCACATTTTCTTCTTCTGAATCTGCAATTAATAGAGAGAGACTGTATGTGCAGAGGATCTGATCAGAAATAAAGATTTTTCACCCTAAACTTTCAAACTTTCAAACTTTAATGGAATTTGTATGCCGCCCACTCCCTAGGGACTCTGGGCGGCTCACAACAAATAAAAGCACTTAAAACATTTAAAAATTACAGAATTAAAATCAACACAACATCCATTTCATCAAATGGAGCTGGAATAATCAACAGCCCCATGCCTGCCGGAACAGCCAGGTCTTGGTCGCTTTACGGAAGGCCAGGAGAGTGGTGAGAGTCCGGATCTCAGCAGGTAGCTCGTTCCACAAGGCCGGTGCAGCTACAGAGAAGGCCCACCCCCGGGGAGCTGCCAACCAGCATTGTCCGGTCGACGGCACTCGTAGGAGGCCCAACCTTTGTGATCTTATTGGTCCTTGGGAGGTAAATGGCAGGAGGCGGTCTCTCAGGTAGCCAGGTCCAATACCATGTAGGGCTTTAAAAGTAACGACTAGCACCTTGAAGCGGGTCCGGAGACCAATAGGAAGCCAGTGCAGCTCGCGGAGGATAGGTGTAGCATGGGTGTACCTCGGTACACCCATTATCGCTCACGCGGCTGCATTCTGGACCAGCTGTAGTCTTCGGACACTCTTCAAGGGCAGCCCCATGTAGAGCGTGTTACAGTAATCCAGTCTTGAGGTGACGAGGGCGTGAGTGACCATTCGAAGTGCCTCCCAGTCCAGATAGGGCCGCAACTGGTGCACCAGGCAAACCTGGGCAAAGGCACCCCTGGTCACAGCTGACAAATGGTGTTCTAACGTCAGCTGTGGGTCCAGGAGGACACCCAGATTGCAAGCCTTCTCCAAGGGGTGGATAATTTCACGCCCCAGGCTAAGAGGTGGAATGTCAGGACCATCCTTGGGAGGCAGCATCAATAGCCACTTGGCCTTGTCTGGATTGAGTGCAAGCTTGTTCGCTCCCATCCAGACCCTGACAGCCTCCAGGCACTGGCACATCACTTCAACTGCTTCACTGAGTTGGCATGGGGCGGACAGATCGTCCGCATATTGATGATATTTAATTCCGTGCCGGCGTATGATCTCACCCAGCGGCTTCATGTAGATATTGAACAGGAGGGGGGACAGGACCGAACCCTGCGGCACCCCATATTTGAGAGGCCTAGGGGTCGATCTCTGTCCCCCAACCAACACCGTCTGCGACCTGTCTGAGAGGTAGGAGGAGAACCACCGTAGGACACTGCCTCCCACTCCCACCTCCCATAACCATCGCAGAAGGATACCATGGTCGATGGTATCGAAGGCCGCTGAGAGGTCAAGAAGCACTAGGATAGAGGAATGACCTCTATCCCTGGCCCACCAGAGATCATCGGTCAGCACGACCAAAGCAGTTTCGGTGCCGTAGCCAGGCCTGAAACCCGACTGAAAGGGATCCAGATAATCAGTTTCATCCAAGGTCCATCTCAACAACCTTCCCCATGAATGGGAGGTTGGAGACTGGACAATAGTTGTTCAGAATGGCTGAATCTAGGGAAGGTTTCTTGAGGAGGGGTCTCACCACCGCATCCTTTAGGGGGTGCAGGAAGGATCCCTCCCGAAGAGAGGTGTTAATAATCCCCTGGAGCCAACCTCCTGCTGGCCGAGATCAGCCACGGGGGACACGGATCCAGTAAACAGGTGGAGGCACTCACCACTCACATGGCCTTGTCTACTTCCTCAGGAGCAACAAGTTGAAACTTGCTCCATAAAATCCGATCAGGACCTTCCCCCAGCACCTCGGCTGGTACTGTCCAAGTGGAGTCCAGGTCCGTCCGAATCCGAGTGATTTTATCTGACAGAAACTGGGCAAATTCCTCAGCTCTACCCTGTAGAGGTTCATCCTCATCCCTCCCTTTCAAGAGGGAGCGGGCTATCCTAAACAGGGTGGCTGGGCGCGATTCTGCGGATGCGATAAGAGCGTGAAAATGCGCACATTTTGCCGCCTATATTGCCACTAGATAAGTCCTAACAAAGGCTCTTAATTGTACTAGAACAATATGATAAAGATGCTTACCCTATGACTCTCTGTTTGGAATGGAGTATGCATTCATCCTCAAGAACATGATTAAAAACCTAAACACAAGAGGCAGAGTTCCTTTGGCAATGGTGACTCACAAATTATACAGTGTCTCTGCAGAGGACCTCTCCTTTACAAAAACAATGCAAGTGTCTTCCATGACAACTGAAACTTAAGAATTCTTCCCTTCAGTTTTCCCTTGGAGGGATTAAAGTTTCTAAAGCAACTTATCATGCTCCATTTCCCAACACATGTACATGTAAAAACAATATGGCCTCTATGTTCTATGCCAGAAGACATAACCTCAGAATGACTGAAAGAAAATTTGGAAAAAGATAATTCTAATGATTTTGGAAAGCCATCATCTTGGAAAGCCATCATCCAAAATACAAACCAAAGTAAAACAAAAAAGGTTGCAGAATTTGTTATATAAATCAAAGACATACTAATTTGTAGCAAATGAGGGATTTTGGCAAAAAAATATATCTGTTATATTTGTATAAGCAGGCAGTTGAATATCCCTGATCTCTAGCAGATCTGGTATTCTTGAGGTCAAAATACTGGCACCTATTACATACTTAAAGGAAGAGTGAGATTTAACATAATGAAAAATCTGAAACCAGTGCAGAACGAGACAGTTGGGATTTGGGGATATTTGGAACAGAACACTTTAATTATTTAACTTGCAATGAAATTTTTGAACCTCCACTTAATATAGTACATGGCTTCATTGTTCAACATACTGAAAAACATGGATTTAATTATGTGCCATCAAGTCAATTTTTATTCCTAGCAACTACATAGATTTTCTCCATGATGATTTAGCCATACCCAGTCTTTCAGGTCTTTTAGCAATGCACATTGCCAAGTAATTGACTTTAACCACCTTGCTGCCGGTGACCCTCTTCTCTTTCCTTCACCTGTCTTGTCTTAATAGTAGAGCCTTCTTCAAAGAGCTAGGTCTTCTTAAAATGCATCTGTAGGATAATTTGAAGCTGGCCATATATGTGTCAGGGTGAGAACTCTGGATGGTGTCATTCACAGATCTATTTTTTTAAAACTTAGAATATAATTCTTTATTGGCCAGGCTTTATTTCTCCTATAGGATCATCTCATTTATCCTTGAAAAGATATATTCCTTCTTTATGATCTTCATTCTGACAACAAAGAAACTGTCTTTATGGAAATGATACAAAACCATTACATCTTGGAAGGTCCCACCTACATTTCTCCCCCAGCCCTGCCATCCTTGTTGCCTGAGAACCTGAATTCATTGCACAAGGCAAAAACCCATGGTAGGATTTTCACCTTCTAAACAATAAACTGCAAAGTGCTCCTTTCTCTGTATATTGTACTTAGTTATTGTTGACTCTTAGTTTCCTTCTTTTATTGAGAATTGTTTGACCTGTGTAATACCTCCTATATTATACTTCTGCAAAGTTGTGAAATACGTTGTCAAACTTAATCAGTGCTTAATCCCAGAAGGTGAGAGAAAAGCGCGTATCTCTTTTCTTCAATTAAACTTCTTTGCAAAACTGTTCCTATTCCTGTTTACCTCCTGCTTACAATTTCCAATTGTCTTTCCCTTTCTAAAGAAGGTTGGAGTGGCCAGGACTCAGTTAAGGAATGCAACTCAGGATGTGTGTTCAATCAGCAAAATGTACAGCCTCACCCATCTACCCAAACAACCCTGTTTAAATGCAGCTCCATAGACTCATCCGCTCCCCACAGTATATTAATCAGGGGCAAAGATGGAGAGACACAGGCTCAAACGGCACTAGTAAAGTGCCATTGAGCAAATTATGGCTTTTGAGAAAAATTACAGAAAAACCCATTGATTTCTATGAAAGATTACCCATTTCACACCGTATATTTTTCTAGTATACTCTGTACAGAGGTGGGCATCACATAAGGTAACAACTGGTTCACCCATAACCAAAAACGTGAGCATGTGCGGCATCAAACACATAGTGATTATATAGGATGGAATAGTGTCCCTGGTCAGAACTACCAATTCGTTTGAACCGGTCCGAACTGGCAGCAGTACTTTGTACTCTGTACTTTCCTATCAATGCAATCTGCTATATACCAGCACTGTTTTTATTCCCCTATTCATCAAAAATATTCTGAAACTGTTATGAGCTTGTTAATAAACCATACATATGTAACTACTATATAACTTAAAAATCCATGCATTGATTTCTATTAAGTTTGGAATCACCTATGAAATTATACACTGTATGCTTAGCCTTGCTGCAAGGGTCGGTCTGATAAAAATAACAAGGATGATTTGTTTTGCAATCTGATGGGGAGTGGGATAGACCTCAGTTTCCCCAATTTACTTTGAAAAACTGGATAAATATTCTTCTCCTAACAAGATGGATCTCAGTAGTTTGGAAGGCAAAGAACAACCACAAAACAGGTCAAACAAACTTGCCATGGCCTTACTTCAGGGGTGGGTTTCAACCGGTTCGCGACGGTCCCCACGAACTGGTTGGTCGGCGAACCCGGAAGTAAGTAACTTCCGGGAACGGTGAAGGGCCGACCCGCCCTCCCGCGCTCCTTACCTGGTTTTGACGAGTTCTGCGCTTCCACGCATGCACAGGATGCATACAGCGCCTGCGCGATCCTCCAGGAGCAGCTGGAGCATCGCACAGACGCTAGTACGCATGCGTGCACTGCGTGCGTGCACGAGGACGCCGCCGGCCCCGTTCCAACTGAACCGGTTGGAACGGGGCGAGAAACCCACCCCTGCCTTACTTGGTCATGTATTTCTGAGGAACCTTGCTTGGGTGTATGAGTGTGTGAATTTAAGTGCAGTGGGCCAAAATGATGTTGCTTTTTGATCCTTGATTTTTTAAAAACAAATCTATTATGTTATTGTCTAATGCTTCTAGCAATGAGTTAGATGTTTATAGAAAACTGATCTAAAACATAAAACATAAAATGAGGTTGACAGAGGAAACTGAATACATTGCTTCTTGGTGCATACATCTGTGTATTTTGCACATACCAGTACTTGGAAAAATTTAAGCACTGCTTTTGAATCAGTTTATAAGATTGAAAGGTCATAGTATCTGAAAATAGTGGAAACTGTGCTTAGAGAAACACAATTTCTTTTCTGTCATGTGGAAATCACTTGAAGCTATTCAACATAATATGCATAAAATGCTTTGTTATGAACAGCAGAAGCAAAGAGAGTGGGTGTTTTGATCACCCTGGTAACATGCAGTAAAGGAAACAACTGTCAAAAACAGTATGCCTTTCCTCTTGCTACCTGTCTCAGCAGAGGTCAAATACAATGTACATTTATGAAACATCTGTTCCTGATTTATAATCCAGAACAAATTATGAGCCGCTGTCACACCAATTTAATACTGATACCAAATTTCCCTTTTCAGGATTGAGGGGGGGTATAACTGTACATGTACTTATATATGTTTATCTGCTATTGGTTCTTCTGATGGCTCTTATGTCCATCATGCCTTTTTTAAATTGTGCACACATACCAGCATACGTTGTGAATTTTAATCCAATTGACAGAAAATTCAATTACTCTGACAACTCTGTTGTCACTTTGCTGGAGGGAGGGGGAACAAAGAGAACTGCAAGGAAACTCCTCATCTTGATCCTAAGGATGAGGAGAAAGAGGATTCACATTGGTGCTTCCCAGCCATTCCTACTTTGCAGGCATCCGAGTCCCTCCCTCATATCTATTACTGCTAACAGATTTAAAATTTCAGTCAACTGCTACTCACTCTCGTAATGTTGGAAGAAATGTCCATCTGGGTTCAGTTCCAAGTGTGGAAAAAGACACTGGATACAATGGTGGCTGTTTGGAAATATGGTTTTAATGGTGGACAGGACCACATGGTTTGGGGTCCTGGGGAAAAAGGGGATCACATGCCTTGAAGTTCTTGAAGAAAAATGGCAGAGATGCTGAGAGAGCCTGAGTTTTATAACCTCTCTTGGGCCCTGCCTTGGAGCTTCCTGTTCCTGTGTAAGAAATGTATTCTGATTAGTTGTCAGACTCCCAGGGACCAGGTGTCTTAGCTAACTTTGTAGGCTGTCTGTCTCCCAGGCTTGGTTGAGCCTTGCTGGTGAGATGGGTAGAGGACTAATCCTATCATGTCCTGAGGGCCATGTCTTAATCCCATTGCCCTGGAGCTGAAGTGGGGGGCAGGGAGCTGCTTTCTCTTTAAAGCATGTTTCTCCTTTTCTCATCCAGGAAAATATAATATTCTGTCTTTTTAATATTTCCTATATTATTTCATTTTTCTAGGAGAGGGGTGGGTGCTAACTTCCTACAGTAGTATATAGATAGATCAGAAGTCATTCAAGGATGAGTTACATGGATTTATCATTATAATTCTTCTGGGTAGTAAGTAATATATTATAGCTCCAACTTGTTTGTATTCACCTGTTTTAAGCAAACTCTAACATACTTACTGAAGCACCAGGTGAAGAAAGAATTGCTTTTCAATAATGGGACCAATCTTTTGTTATGAACTCCTGTTTTAAATTCATTTGAGATTCAAAAGCTAGAGAGAGGACTTTTCCAGAGGGATTTTTGAACTTGATGCCACATATTGTATTTGCTTTTATTTATTTTGTTATGTTTTTATATTTTATTGTATTTCCTTATCTGCTGAAAGTCCTGAGGTTACACTTACCCTTTTGATTCCTAAAACAAAGAAACAATAATTTGTTTTTACTGAACTGGAATAGTAAATTAATTAAGTATACTTGACTAACTAAAGTAGCATGATCCTTAACAGAATATTTGAATTTTTCAAATTATTCTTTAACATTTCCATCCAGACTGTTATTAATCATTAACAAACAAAAAGAAAAGAAAGAATGCAGATTTAATTTATAGGCGTTTGATTCCCTCTTCTAAACATATTAATATACAGTATTTTCTATCCTCCTTCCCCTCCGGTCTACAGGCTTTTGTATGTTGAGTCTGTGATTGTTCAAATGCCCCAGCAGGAGGTTCAGAGATTGCAAGGAGGAGAAAAAGGAAAAGAAAAAAAAAGTTTGGAACAAATTTGCATTAGTTCAAGGGCAATGTTAAGCATTTTTCAGATGGTTTATTGCTATTCTGTGCTGTTTAAGCTGTCTTTTATGTCAAAAGTTCTTTCCTGCTTACAAATCATCAAGAAGAATTCCAGCCACCATGCTGTTTGCATAAGCTCCTGCAGGGGTTCTAGCCCTTTGATCAGCAATATAGTTTGCAATCAAGTTAAAAATAGGAAGCTGCTGTGATAAGCCTCAGTTCTGACAGTAGACCAGCTTTCCTGTTTCTTCACTAGTTTTGTTCTCCTCTTTGTGCTGGAGGAACATGCAATCTCAATATACAAGGAGCAGTTTTAAGGAATAAGAGGGTAGTTAAAGGAACTGGAGATCATGGAATGTGAATCAGCTTGTTAGATGTGTGGCCCACCTTTCCAAGAATAAATGGAGAAAGAAAGCTCAAAAGAAAGTATATGCTTATCTTTCTATCCATTTTTCAAATCTGAATATGAGATTACTTGGCAAAGCACAATCCTGCTAAGAATTTCTATCTTTTTTTAAATTCGACACTTTTTTTTCTTAGTAATCTAAAGAACCTGTCTTAATGTGCAAAATTTTTTGTTGCACTCAACAAGGGAATCTTAATTGATTTTAATGGATATAGTGGCAGCCTCAGATGTTCAAGTTGTCAACTTAATTTACAACTCATATGTTAACCAGATTTTGAGTCAATCCAGTCATTCAGCATGTAAACTCACAGATGCTGTGCATATTCAATTTAGCTTATGACCTATATATTTCTGTTTAATTGGCAAATATTCAAAATTAATTATTAATGTTTACCTTTGCTTTAATGTACAGAAATAAAGGGAAAAAGATACAAAATTGGAAAAAATAAAAGAAATAAAAATACAATATTAAGAAAAAAGCAAAGGTCAGAATCAGTACATAACATAAAACAGCTTAGATCTTATGCACAGCATTAAAAGAGTAATATTTATCTCAAGTCTGAATAAAGCTGCAAACACAAGTATTTTAATAAACTTCCAGGTTTTTTTTTGAAGCCTTGAAAGAGTTAACCCTATTTAGAAAGAACAATATAATCATTCTGCTTTTCTAATACCATGGGTATTGGTATTAAAAGATAGTATATCAGAAGAATCACTAGGACTACGTTTATCTTCTAGCATAGTTTATCAGTAGAACAGTTTTAGGCACAAAACTAGGAATTTAGGTTAAGAATTAAGACCAGAATGTATTCTTTCTGGATGCTATGGACCGGGATGTCAAACTCGTGGAATCATATTGTTATCACGTGACTTTCCCCCCTTCACTAAACCAGGGATGGGCGTGGCCAGCACGTGATGCATCTGGCCTGCAGTCCGCGAGTTTGACACTCCTGCTATAGAGTTAAATTGTAGAAAAGCAAGCTATGCTTGAAGTAAAATTCCTGACCTCCTTAAAGAATTCCAGTTCCACCTAGGATGCAGGATGACTGTTTCCTTTAGTCAGGCTACAGTGGTTGTTTGCTCTATATTGCTATTCTTTATTTAGAAACACATCCCCTTTTTTGCTATCATCTTGCAAGAGATTTCAGATTCCATGATTCAGTTTTTTCTTTTGCAGAAAGTATTCATATTCTTTTTCTGGGGTTTATCATTTGGATGATAAAAAATAGAAAAAGACATGACTCTTATTGGATTCTGCTATGTTCCAGAGAAGAATGTGTTGAACTTGCCAGCTCTCCAAGGGTGACTGGCATTCTGGAGGAAGGTGAACTGCATTGCCCATGCCTTCCTAGAGAGGACAGTGGAACAGTAGCAATGTGGAAGCTGCTATATAAGATGGAGTAGTTTCATTTGGTTCTGCTTTGGTTGGTATAAGAAAAGCAAAGAAAAGCAGAGGTGACTGGAATGGGGAGCATAGACTATTGGAAGTAGAAAAGCAGAGAATAGTTGAGAGAAATGAATATGAGATTACTTGATGTGGAGAAGCTGTACTGTAAACTGAACCTTGCAGGATTTAAACTTCAGAACCAGCAGTAGTCATTAAGACAAAGGTTAGACAAAGGAGAATAGATTGTGAAATGTTTTGTTTAGAATGTGAGAACAGAAAGAAGGGACATGTTTAGAGTCTGCTTGCCTGACAAATGACAGCTGACAAGTGGTGAGGAAACTCCCCCAGAATGATTGAACTGTATGTGTTAAGGAATGATGAGAGGTGAATGGACATCAGTGTGTGGAGCCCATAAAGTTTGTGAAGATTTGTTTTCCATTTGAAAAGGATGCCTGAAGTTGGTAGATTGGTTTGTGAAGTGAACTGAAAGCTATGTGTTGAGTGAGTGCAGTAGGTTGTGATTGTTAGGGTGGGTGGTAACAATTGGTGTTTGTAGATGTATGTTCTGTCTCAGTGAATGCCCTTCCTATGGTAGCTGTTGGTGTTGATGGATTGGCTGGGATGGTGGAGAGGAATGGGATAGACACTAAGGGAGGAAAGTGGCTTCTTCCACTGAGATTGATATGGGTGATGTGATAGGAGTATACTACTGGATAGCTGGGCAGTGATAAGGATGGTAACTTGCTGGAAAGGTCTCCCAAGTTTCAAGTCTTGCAGTCATCATAACTCTGACTGGGAAGGAAAGATTGTTGTGTTTCTACATGATTTCATTACAATGAGCAGTAACATTGTCCAACGGTACCTGGCTAATTTCATCCTTTCATCACACAGGGTTTCAGCTGTGTATTATAACCAATTTTTTAGCTCACTTAATTATGCATTCTTTCACTTCTGTTTCAAATTTTAATATATGTTTATACATTTTAGCAATTACATCATCATTTGTACATAATCCCCTTACATACTCAGGCTTATAATGTGTAAAACCATAAATTCTTTTGTCTACTTTAAATCTTTCTATCTAATTGTAAATAACCAAACTATGGGTCATTCCATCATTAGTTCTTCTCTTAATTTTATTTTGTATCACCTCTGAAAAAAATGTAGTATCTCATGATAAATTAGGAGCTTATAGTGGCAATTAGGCTTAATGGTGCTGGAAATGGTCTGCTCTCCGGTGATTGGAGCCCAGCTATAAGGACTCTATTGCTTAATTCCTAACTCTTGCCCACCCAGCAGTTCAAAAGCCTGCAATATTGTGAGTAGATAAGTGAGTACCACTTTGTTGGGGCAACCTAGTTGTGTTTGTGTGTGTGGAGAGCAGAAGCCGGCAATGGACTTGACTAGCATCATGACACGAGGAAGGGTGAGATGAGATTGACAGAGGAGCCCGAAAGAACCAGCAACCTGAACACTGCTAAAAAGCTGCTGTAAAGCTAATTCACCCTTTGTGGTGAACCAAGGATAGATGCCTAACTGCTGGATAGAATGAACTAGCATTTTAGGCTATATCAGAACTGCATTGTGTGTCTAGCATGTGTAGATATTGTGTGCCATAAACTAAATAATATTAAACTAGCTATTTATGTCAATTATTTTCCATATATAAAATGTTCTTGTGCTGAGACCAGTAGTGGGTTCCGGATCCTGTTGTAACTGGTATGGTGCAACGGGGCCTGGCGTCCCCCATATGCATGTGCACAGCATGCACGCACATGCATGCATGCGTCCTTATCTCTGCAACGCCTCTGCAATGGTCTAGCTGCTCGGCTAAGCATTACACGTGCTGTACGCTCCGTGCGTGTGTGCAGAAGCGCCAAAGAGTTCAAATACAGGTAAGGAGCTCAGACAGGAGGGCGGGTCCTCCAGAGCACCGTACTGGAACGGTACCCGGTGCTCCCGGCAGGCATTGGTACGCCCATACCGGGGCGAACTGCTTGCAACCCACCACTGGCTGAGACCCACAAAGGTGTCTTTGAGTAGTTTCTGGATTTGTATCTATTTCATGTTGCCAACATGTCCCATCTAACACAATGATTTTTAAAATCCAAATTTATGCTGACTTGATTTAGCACAGATACCCATAACTAAATCTCATGCCATATTCTTCTAATTTCAAATGACTCCTATTTCTCAGCAGCTACCAATCTTTCATCCAAAACAAATTATACGTGTCAAAATACGTTTCAAATCAGATAAACCCAATCCACATATTTCTTAAGCATTCTATGACTTTTATTTAAAGTATTTTTTGCCATGCCACACAAATTTAGATATATCTTTTTTATGTTTTTATCTGTTTAAATGGTGAATCAGTTGCATTCAATTCAAATAGATATTGTTTGAAACAAAAGCAACATTCTAGGTAGGACAAAAATTTTATCCCAGAATTCACATCAGCTATGACAGTTATAATTTGTTTCAGGTTAACATAGGGTTTTAAACTTAATTCAATGTCTTAACATAGTTGTTTTGAAATAACAAACACATATTTGTCATAGTGATACGCAAATATTTTACTGCAATTCCAATTTATTTAAAAGTAATTTTACCAAAATAATAAAGTTTCAAACAAATAAACAGCTTTCCCCTTTCTTTCTTTCTTTCTTTCTTTCTTTCTTTCTTTCTTTCTTTCTTTCTTTCTTTCTTTCTTTCTTTCTTTCTTACTTTCTTACTTACTTACTTACTTACTTACTTACTTACTTACTTACTTACTTAAGCTTAACTCCTTGTTTCTTAAACTTGTTAAGATTTTGGCCTCCCTTCCCTGCCCCTTCTTTTAAATCCAGAAAAAGCATTGATCACATTTTGTAGAATGCAGTCCCCACAGTTGAATTCTCTCATTGTGCTGTTCTGTTAAAAAAAAAAGCTATAAATTAATTACATCTGAAATTGTAAATGAGGCTTATGCAAAGCTTGAGTCCATATACAGTAGGCTTCATCACAGCTGTGAATTTATCCCTCAACTCCCAGCAGCTCAATCCATGAGTCAACCAAAAAACCTCAGTTCCTGCAGTCTTCTCAGGAGGAGCAGCTGTCCAAAATGCAAGTGACCAATCTCACAACCTCTCCTTTTTTCCTGAAAGACAATGCTGGACAGAACTTGCCGTCTGGCGAATGATCTCTCCCTAAATTTTGTCACTCCTATTTCAGGGATATCTACCATAGATCCTGATTCAGAAGCCCACCAATTTGTAACACATTCTGACAGAAAAACAGGTGGATTAAGAGCTGGATATTTGATTTTTGACCATAATCTTACATAGAAACAACTAGTAGAAAATATTTATCCAAGGAAGATCTGTATTATATACTCTATTTTTTTAAATTTTATGTCTGCATTTAATCTTATCTCCAGAAAAGCTGTGAGGCTGTCTGACGTCTAACTTTGGAGCACCTAAGGACTTGACTTTGGTATTAAATGCTACCTGTAAGCAGTTTCTGTAGGAAATATCTTTTTTTTGATGAACAAAAAACACAAAACCATCTTCCATTACAAATTGTAGAAAGTGTGAAGGTTGGTTACAAAAACTTCAGTTTTCAGTCGTCACCTATAATTCATATTGAATCACATATTTTTAAATCAAGTATGCAGTATTAATATACATTGCTTTCATCATACCTCAGCCTTCATTTGACTGTAATTGTTTTTACATCCTCTTATATGAAATATTCCAATTTAGCAAAACCACATAATGGCATTCCATTAACTCCTCCCAATATCCTACAATAAAATTCCATCTTTATAACATGTTCTAAATAAAAAATTGTTTATGTTTAATTTCTAAACTTCCTTTCATAGTCTCCATTTGCAATTTATGTAGAATTTCCTCTTAACAAACCAATACATATATATGCATTATTATCATTATCGATCATTTATTTAACTATAACCATTATCACTTCATTTTATACATAATACTATAAATTTTACTAAATTTTACTTAATTTTTATTATCAGCTTTCATTACATCAACCTGTGTCTTTCCAGTAATGATGCAGTCTTATGTCTCTTGCCATTTGTAGCATTAGCATTCTGATTAATTTCTTGGTAAGTCTTATACAGACTTCTCTTCGTAAGTTATTGTTCATTTAATTT
Source organism: Thamnophis elegans (assembly GCF_009769535.1). Taxonomy (NCBI): domain Eukaryota; kingdom Metazoa; phylum Chordata; class Lepidosauria; order Squamata; family Natricidae; genus Thamnophis; species Thamnophis elegans. The sequence continues at coordinate 41,363,282 of NC_045549.1, read as the reverse complement.
CTCATGTAAACTCCAAACCCTCCATTTGCTTCTTCAATCAGTTTATCTTTAGTTATCACTCGTGCTTCTGATAAAATTTCTCTCCTTACTTCCACCAATTTTTCTCTCTTTTTTTCTTCTGTACTTTGAAGTCTGATATAGAGTTTCAGTCCATCTATCTCCCCTTTCCATAGTCCATTCTTTTCATTTCCAGCCAGGTTCAGTTTACTATCAATATCAACAGTTTTCTTGTTTCTTTGATTATTTTTTCATTCAATTTTTAGAACTCTGTTCTCCATTTGATAAACATCCTCAATTTTCTATTTGATAAACATCCTCAATTTTTCCATCAAATTTTACTGTGCTGTGTTCTAAATTCTCAGTGTAGGAAACATGTTGTTGTTTTCAGTCATTATTTCTCCTTGCATATTTCTTACAATTCATCATTTGCTTTAAGATGAAGCAATTTGGAAAGCATTGAGAACCTTTTGTCTGCCAAAGAAAGAAAAAAGAGCTAAGTTATACACAGGCACCTTTTGCACAACCACTTGGAAAATGTATATTTATAATATTATTGTTTAAACGCTCACATGGACTGATGCTAATGCAACTCTCCCTTATAAACTTTGGGCTCTGAGTGTTCATGTGAAGAAATCTATACATAAATAATCATATGACTCTAGACAGAATATTAATTTTTGTCTTCCAAATGTTGCTGCTGAGATGAGAAATGCAATTGTCTTTGGGAATAGGATAGATAGCAGGCCAAATTCCTGTCTTTTGTCTCTTGGAGTTAAATACATCTGGTTTCTACTGGGGGAGAGGGAGCATGTTATTGGCAGTCATGACTTTTAAAATGCAAAAGTTCAGATACAGAGCAAATGGAATATTTAGTGTTCTGCTTGTTTACGGTCAAGAAAAATATAACATAAATATCACAAAATATTTGAGTTGCAAGAGATTACTACCCTGTTTCCTTGAAAATAAGCCCTCCACAGATAATAAGGCCAATCAGTCTTTTTAGCGCATGTGCTAAAATAAGCCCTCCCTTGAAAATAAGCCCTCCTTGAAAATATTGCAACACAGCAGCAGCCATGTGGTGACCACACTTGCTGCCTCCTGCACCTCAAAAATAATAAGACCTTCCCAAAAATAAGGCCAAGCGCTTATTTTGGGGGGTGGGTGTCAAAAGAAAATAAGATTTTGGGGGAAACATGGTATTTACTGTTATCTCTAAATAATGTATCATGTTCATCTCTGCTCATTTAATATGGGATTATTTTCATTAAGTATTTCAACAGTCCTGCTGGATCAGTTCAGCACTTAGTTCAGCACTTTGTGTCTCACAGTGACCATCCAATCCATATGATTAGAAGCAGGAGACCCAGATATATCCATTCATAGTTTTGGTGACATAACAGTAATGATGACATAAGCTTTAGACTCTTTCTCTGCAGCTGATATCTGGAAATATGCCCTTAACTTGAAATTTAAAACTGAATTTTAAACTAATAGCTGTTGATAGACCCAATCCCTTGTGAAATCATGAAATGTTCTTTACAACCAATCATATTAGTCATCATCATTGTGTCTTGCAGTAATGAATTTCACAACTTAAATATGTGTAACATGTTCAGAAATCTGAACATCTACCAGCTGACAGCAAACAGTCCATCTCAGTCCATGCCTTTTGCTGTCTCTTAGAGGTTATCCAGCTTGTTGTCCCTATTGGTGATGAAATACTTTCTTTTGTCTGTTCTAAATTCTCTTCCAGTAAATAACTAGGGATTTAGAAACTGCAGCCCTCAGGATATTATTAGCTACATTTCCCATTATTCTCAACTACTGAACAAAGGTTTTGATACAGGAAATGCATCACTAACCATGCTCTTTGAATTGTAATATATTTGTTTCCTCTTAATGAATTAGGGAAACCATAATTTCTAATTCATATAGCTTCAGAATATATTCTGGGTGTACATTGTTTTACTTAAAATTGATGCTTTTCAAGCCCATTTCCTTCCTTTCTTGAGAAATGCGTGTTTCATGGAATAAATCAGGAGGAACTATCTTGGACACAAGTCGTGAAATGTAGAGCCAAGTAAGACATTGATTTACGGTCTTCTATTTGGAGGAAACAATTACTCAACTATGCATTTTTAATTAAGAAATAAGTATGAGAAAGGAGATCCTCAAGTCTATAAATAATACAACTAATTAATACATAATTAATTTTACACACAGAGAGAGACACAAGACACATGCATGTTTATGAATAACAAGGATCTGCTTTCATTCATGTAGGTATCTTGTAAAAGTCTTGATAAGAATATATATACTCATATAAAAATCTTTTAGTAGGTACCTTTGAGTAATGTGCTGTGAAATAGATTGCAGAAACAGTAGTAATCATTGTTTCAGGGCTAAGAAATAAAAGCAGAAGTATCAGTTGTTTCTATATAGAGGGCTGGCTGCAGCTATGCTGGTTCTCTCTGTCTATGTTTGGACAGGACAGTCCTTCAGTTTAGATTTAGTCCCCCGCAAGGACCATGAAGAAATTTTTGGAATGCCAGGTCATTATATAACTGACCCAAACATTATCTGAAAAGGCAGAATGCCCAGAGTGAGCTAAGTGGGTCCCCAAAAGCTGCTTAAGTGTGCCTTATCTCAGACCTGGTGATAGAGTTCTGTTAAATGTGTGCTGGAGGGGAACCACTTTTAGGGGCTGTAGTTTATTATTAGGTGAGGAAATGACTGGATACCTCCAGCTGTCATTAATCAGCCATGGAGCCTGGCTGGAGCCAAGGGAGAAGCCTGTGGGTGTGTTCCACTGAATGGCAGGGAAATACAACGAGACAAAGAGTAATGTTTTTCATCCTAGCAGCACTAAACTCTGCCCTTTTGCAGACCTTAACATGCATGTTAAAGTTGATTTAGTCTGTTTACCAGTTCAGCCTAGGTGTCCATTTCCCTTGAGGACTGACAGTTTTATGTGTTGCTACTATGTTATTATATGTTACTGATCTACCAGTAGCTGCAAGCTATAGAGTTTCAAGGATATGTATGTATGTATGTATGTATGTATGTATGTATATATATATATTAGAGTTACAACCCCCGGCATGCCCAAATATGGGAGGAAGATCACTACTTCCATTCTCTGTCCTTCTGCTCGCCACAAGAGACCATCCAGACAGAAACCCAATATTTTTACTGTTGCCTTGTGACGAGCCGAAGGACAGAGAATGGAAGTAGTGATCTTCCTCCCATATTTGGGCATACCGCGGGTTGTAACTCTAAAATAGATACCTTTCACCCTGGCTTGGCTGATAAGGAGTCGAAATCTGTAGCTTAGTGGTTAACACATCTGCCTAAGATGCAATACAGCACAGGTTTGATTCCCAGTAAGGGTATGGTTAGCTGGTGAGAGCTAAATAGCTTGAAATAGATGTATACTAGTCTCCCTTTATTTATTTATCAGCACAAATACAACAAATATATATATCTGTAGGTCTTTGGTTATTCAGGTTTTCTCCCGCGTAAAATTGGAGGTGTCTTGGCAACGTTTCGACGAAATCTAATTCGTCATCTTCAGGCTTCGTGCTTCCAGGAGCAATGTGAGATCTAGGTTGTTTCTTCCTTTTAACTGCCAGTGGGGGGTTGAGCTGATTGGGTGGGAGCTTGGCTGTGTTCTGATTGGGTGGAGGTGTGTTATGATTGGTTGGGGGTTTGTGTTTCATGTAAGGATAGGAGGAATTTAAAGAGGCTAATGGTGCATTTGCAGTCTGGCTTCTGGTCCTTGGTCGTGCCTCCTCATCGGTGTGGGTTTTTGTCTGCTTTCTTTGTGGATGTTTGGTGGTGACATCCTGTGTGGCTCTTGTGAGTGTGGGCCTGGTGTCATTCATCATGTTAGGGACTTGTTTATCAATAAGGGCAGGCTTCCAAATGGCTGGCAGGCGGGAGGTATCGTCCCGCCTGTTCATGCTGTGTGGGCATTTTGCTATCTCGATGGCTTCTCTGATTATTCTGTTAAAATGTTCAGCCTTGGCGATAGTTCTGGTATTATTCTGTTGTTAAAATGTTCAGCCTTGGTGATAGTTCTGGTACATATATATATATATATATAGCTAGCTGATGAGAGCTAAATAGCTTGAAATAGATCTATACTAGTCTCCCTTTATTTATTTATCAGCATAAATATAACAAATGTAACAAAAAAGGCAACAGTAAAAAATATTGGGTTTCTGTCTGGATGGTCTCTTGTGACGAGCCTAATGACAGAGAGTGGAAGTGTGACCTTCCTCCCATACTTGGGCATACCAGGGGTTGTGACTTTAAGTATACACCTCCCACCCTGGCTGGCTGA